>NW_027257705.1:0-57798 GCF_043159975.1 Macaca nemestrina | reverse complement strand
CATTTTAAACAATATATAATTTAACAGTTTTTGAGATGTGCATGTACTGAGAAAGCCATTAACACAGTCAAAATTGAGAATGTTTTCACCACTCACAAGTTTCGTTGTTCCCCTCTTCAGTCCTCCTACCACCAATCTCCTTCATCTCCAGGAAACAACTAAACTTCTGTCACCACAGATGACTTTGCAATCCCTAGAATTTTATTTAAAAATGTCTATGGAATCATACAGAAAATACTCTGTTTTGATTTGGCTTCTTTCCCTCAACATAAATACTCTGAGATTCATCTATGTTGTCATATCAACAGTGTATTCCTTTTTATTGCTGAATAGTATCCCATTATAGGGATACAGTACAATTTGTTTATCCATTAATCTGTTGATGGAGATTTGAATTGTTTCCAGGAGTTGGATATTGCAAATAATGTCACTATGTTCTTTCATGCACAAGTCTTTGTATGGGCATATGCTTTCGTGTCTCTTGGTTACCTAAAAATCAAATGGCTAAGTACACGGTTAGGTTCATGTTTAACTTTAGTCAACTGCCAAATGGCTTTCCAAAATGATTTTTATAATTTTACATCCCTACTAGCAATACATGAAAGTTCTAGTTATTCTGCATCTTTGCCAATACTTTATCTGTCATTTTTATTTTAGCTATTTCTCTCAGTCCGTGGCTGGCTTATATTTTTATTTCCTTCACAGTACCTTTCAAAGAGCAGAAGTTTTAAATTTAAGTCCAGTTTAACACTTCATTGTTTTATGCAGCAAACTTCTGTTGTCATATATAAGAAATACTTGTCTAACATAAGGTCACCGTTAATTTTTCCTATGTTTTATTCTAGGATTTTTATGGTTTCACATTCACATTTAGGTCTATGATCCATGAAATCAAATTGGTATGAGGCATGAGGTGGGGTTATTTTTGCTTGATTTTGGCGTGTGGATGGCAAACATCGTTTGTTGAAAAGACTAAGCTTTCTCCCCTGAACTGCCTTGGCACTTCTGTCAAAGATCAGTTGTCCCTATATGTGTGGGTTATTTTTGAATTCCCTGTTTCATTGATCTGTTTGTCTGTTTTAATGTCAATTCCACATTGTTTTACATACCAATGTTTTGTAAGTCTTGAAATAAGATAGTGTTGACACTCTAATTTTGTTCTTCCTTTACAAATTTGTTTTGGTTATTCTAGGTCTTTTGCATTTCTGTATGAATTTTAATATTTGAAAATGTGTCAATTTCTACTAATAAAGAGGCTGCCTAGACTTTGGTTAGGATCATGCTGAATCTATAAATCAATCTGGAGATAAGTGACATCTCAACAATACTGTCTTCCAATCCACCTCATCCATTACTTACATCTTCTTTATATCAGCAATATTTTGTGGGTTTTGGAGTACAGGTTTTGGCTATTTCTGTCAGATTTATCCCTAAGTACTTCATATTTTTATATTATGAATGGAATTGTTTTTATATATTTTTGATTGCTATTAATATAGATATGTAGTTGATTTTTGTGTAATATTCTTGTACTCTGTAAACTTGCTAAACTCACATATTTTAGTAGCTTTCTTAACAGATTCAGTTACTTTTTCCACATAGATGGCTTTACCACAGATTGCTTTACATTTTTCTCTAATCTCTATGCCTTTTATTTCTTTTTCTTGAATTATTGCACTTGATAGAACTATTGTAAAATGTCAAAGAGAGTGGTGAGAATAGATACTTTTGTCTTGTTCCTGATCTTAGGGTGAAAACATTCTTTTGTCCTCATTCTCTATGATGTTAGTAATCACCTTTTCACAGAAGGTTTTTTTTAGCAGGTTGAAGAAGTTCCCTGCTATTCCTATTTTGCTGAATTATTATTAGAATTATATGTTAAATTTTCTCAAACGCTTTGTCTGCATGTACTGGGATGATTTTATGTTAATTATGTAATAAATTACATTGGCTAATATTTGGATGCTATACTGACCTTGCATTCCTGGTATGCAGTTGATTTGGTAATGATTTTGGGGTATGACTGGTAAAATGTGTATAGAATTGTACACAAATGTTTATAAAGTGTACTTGCCCATAGTTTTGTTTCTTGCATTTTATCCGCTTTTGCGTCATTATAATGATGTAGTGATGGCATTCTTTAATGAGTTGGAACGTGTTTCCTCCTCTTCAATTTTTTTGTCAAACCTTTTCAACTTATATAGAATTTGTATTATTTCTTTATTCAATGTTTGGTAGAATTAACTAGTGTTGCCACCTACACCTAGATTTTTATGTGTGGGTAAGTTTGTAAGCACACAGTTAATTTTTAAAATAGACATAGGGATCTTCAGGTTATCTATTTCTTTTTGAGTAAATTTTGATAGGTTATGTATTTTTAAAATGTGTAAATTACAACTAAGTTATCAAAGTAATCTGCAAAAAGATGTTTATTATATTCTCTTTTAATGAATACATATGCTTACTATGCTTTTAATATATTTAGGATTGGTGGTGATCGTACCTCTCTTATTCCTGATATTGGTAATTTGTATATTTGCTCATTTTTTTGCCAATCGATCTGACTAGAATTTTATCAATTGTATTGCTTTTCTTAAAGAATCAGCTTTTAGTTTCATTAATTTTCTTTATTGTTTTTCTGCTTTTTATTTTGTTGATTTCAACTGTGAATTTTATTAATTATTTTTCTGCTTACTTTGTGTTTGATTTGCTCTTTTTTTTTTAGTTTATCAAAGTAGAAGCTAAGGTCATGGATTGGAGATACTTTTTCTTTCTAATATAGGAATATACTGATACAAATTTCCTTTAAGTTCTGGTTGTGGGTTTGCTATTGTTTTATGGGACCCTACAATAAGAATCTTCTTCCACACTTATTCTCCCTTATGCCACACTTTTCTAGTTTTAAAAATTAAAGAAGACAAATATTAAGTCCATGTCTACATCTATATTCACACATATACCCACTATACTATATACATATATGTGTATGCATGGATACATACAAACATGCATACCCACATATATCTGTGTATATATGGATTTGTATATAATTATACATGTATATAATTATAATATATAATCTTATATAATAGCATATCCAAAAATCATACCAGATATTCTATTCTAGGCTCAAGTTGCCGATACCAGTAATAGTCACCACCAAAAATTAGTGATATCTGAGTTAGCACATTACAAACAGAATAACAATATTACAATAATAGCTACCATTTGGTAAGAGTACTCACTATGTATCAGACTATGTAATGTCCTCTCCTATATGATGTTGTGATGTCTTCATATCATCTTATAAAGTCGTAAGAGAATCATTATCTTATAGTTATAAATACAGATTGGCATAGCTACATAGTCTGCCTGTGATTCAAGAGCTAAACATGGCAGAGCTAATGTTTAAGAACAGGTCTTTTAGACTTCAAAATGTTTCCAAAGAGAGAAGAAAAAAATATTATTTTCTTTTTAATTTCAGTCTCTCCATGTCAGTCTATGGCATTTGTTCAGATTTGTTCAGATTTCATTACCTGTGAGCCTTAAACTCAATTGGAAGAAATCTTATATCAAGAGTTTAACCGTGTCTCTCCCATATAATAGAGGAAAATTCTACCATCCGTGAAAATTGCTTCCTCTAGTAGAGCATGTCATCTACAAAACTGTCTTTTTAGCGATTGTAGAAAATTACAGAAGTGCCTCTGCCAGACCCCAAATTTTTTCCCTGAGGCTAGTTTCCTCCTGCACATTTTCATTTGGTGTGTTCAAAACCATTTATTTGCTTTTCAGGATCTCCCTTGAATCTTTCTTTGCAGGGCTCCCATTGTTAAACTGAGTTCAGACACTCTCTTATTAGGATCTCTTCCCTTCCCATACATACGATAGGCAAACAAGCAAAGTAATAGTCCTAAATTCACTGATGCCTAACTAAACATTAAATATTCTTGGGCCTAGTGGGTGCTATTTGTGTTTCCCAAACCCAGTTACTCAGACACCCTGTGGGATAGTGTATTTTCTCTACCATGTACTTACTTACTCCTAACATTGCCTCACCATATCCAAAATTATTTAAGCCCATAGTATTACTACTGTGGCAACAAATTATTTTTCTCATCCTGTAGCAGGACTATTATTGTTTTGTCTGCTAACCTGTCAGCTCTTCAAGTTCAACATGGGAAGCATATCATCCATGTCATCAACAAAATCCTAATGCCACTTTATTAAATGTCTGCACATAGAAATTCTCTGAATTTAGAAGTTTGTGTCAGTTTACTTTAGAGATACCTACAAATCTCTACATAGATTACACCTTGCTCTCTACATATGACATCCACTTCCTGAAGTTTCGGAATTGCAAGTGAACCTTCCTTGGCTGTAGAAATGTACTTTTAGCCTCTCCAAGACCAGGTTTTATGCACTATATTAATAATCCTCAACCACGGGTGATTTTGCTTTTGCTTCCCCACAGGGTTAATGGGCAATATCTGGAGACACTGTTGGTTGTCACGATTGGCATGTGGACACTGATGTTGGTATCTATGAGTAGAGCCCAGGCATTTTTATCACAATGCTCAGGACAGACCTCAGCCCCCACCAATTACCTGGTCCGAAATGTCAATAGTGTAGAACCTGAGAAACCCTTTAATAGATGTTTTCCTACTTCAAGAGTTTTGTTTATTTGTTTGTTTGGTTTTGTCCAGAAATGTGCCAATGGGAAGAAGAACTGCCTTAGCATTTATAAGTCCCTAAGGTCACATTTTCCTGGTCCCAGTTCTCTATGCACTTACCTGACCCTGCCCAGCTATACCAGGTGTCAATCTCGTCTCTGAGATGCAAAGATATTAAGGTATGACAGGAATAAAGAATTCAAAATAAGCTTCATTAGCTCCCTAGCTCTGCAATGATTTTAGTTCCTCACTCTATCCTTGCTTAACTGGAATGAACAACATGTGAATCACAAAGACTGTTGTCAATTATTTGAAGTCCAGAGTCAGTCACTCTAACTAGATGAACCACAAAAAAGCTATAACTAAGCCTATTTTATTTGTCCAGCATAGTGTTAAAATACTGAATGCTTTCATAGACATTATGCAAGCTGTAAGTTTCCATGGTCCCTGAAAGTTAATAATCTTTATTTATATATGCTGCTTTGTGTATCATCTATGTTACTTACCTCTCCTTCCCTGGAAGGCATATGAGTTTGCTTAGGCTTGATTAAATGCAACCCATGGTCAAATTTAAACCGAGCACGTTCCTAAAAATCTGCCCTTAAAGCACATGGTTACTTTGACTTTCTTGTACTTGTCATTCCAGAAATTATAAGATCTAGTAGAGCCAAATAGGAGATACCAAAGAAAAAAAGTGATATTTCTTTTTATAGCTTAGCATGTCTAATTTTACTTCCCCAGGATAAAGACACTCTCAATTGAGGATAGCTGCCAGGCCACTTTACTGCAGTCTCTTCCTGCAGAAGAGTCTTACTATCAGTTGTAAACAGTCTTCCATCACTTTGAATGCTCCATGTTCTTGGACCGAATGCCCCACAGTAATGCTTTTCTTCCTCAGAATTATTGTGGAGGTGAGAGAGGAGAAAGTTGTTAAGCATTCTCATAGCTTCCTAATTAATCAACATTATTTCAGAAGTTTGATTTTAAAAAATGTGGATTTGAACAATGGATGGTGTTCAGGGATTAATGGAAAACAAATAAAAATGTATTATTTATTGAACTAAAAAACAGCACAATTGGAATTAATATTTGGCATATTGTTTCTGGTTGTAATAAGTGCATTAAACATACAACCATACAAACAAAAAATCTGTATTACAGAAGATCAAAAATCAGAAAATATTTAAAAAGAAAACTTATTATGTTCATATTAGAAATAAAATCATAAAATAATCTGTAATATATTTAAAAATAAATTTTCTCCTGTATGCTTAACATTGTAGTATTCTCCTGCACACTTGACTTATAAATAAAAATCACCATAAGTAAATAGAGCCTTATCATATTTCAAAATGAAAGATTAAGAATTTAAAAGATAATCATTCACTCCAGAGTATTTTTAAAAAATAACGCAATTCCAATTAAATGTATCAAAGACACTTTATTAGGGTACTGACATAATAATTCTAAAGTTCATCTCAATATCCTAAACATCTCACTTGTCTACCACTAGAGAATCATTTTAATAAATTAAAAACAAAGAGGTAGATCTTTATTTACTGTAATGAGAAAATGTCCAAGATATATTGAGTGAAACAAATAATTCCAGAAGCATACAAACAGAATTTAGATCAGTATAGCTAGTATAATATTTTTTGAGAAGAAAATATTCATTCATATAAGTACAGAAAGTATCCAGAAGAAAACAGAACAAAGAGTTAACAATGATTTATTTCTAGAATATGGTTCTGGAGAGGATAAAAGGCAATAGAAGACAAGATAGTGGGAAAGAACCACTCTTATCAATATAATTATATATCATTTTATATATGTATATATATCATTTTATAACTAAATATAAAAACTGGATGAAAATAATACCCCAAATATATTTTTAAACAAGAGTAATTAAACATAATTTAATCTTTTAGATTAAGCAGTATGCCAAAAGCACCAGTAAAATAAAAATTTTAATAGAAGCACAGGTGTTTTCATATATATTTGTATATATGAAAACATATATATGAATACATAGTCCATACGCATAACATATAAATATAATGCATAAAATGTTAATGTATGTATCCATAAGTAACTACTTAATGATTTACAATTTAAATATAAAATTTTGTAGTTGTAACTAAGTGACATGAAATTGGGGAACTACGTAAAATGCTTGACAATAAAAAGTTAGTTGAATTAATGCAAATAAAAAGCATGAGACTATTAGAAGAAAATAAAGTGAAAAGTTATTTACCATTTTTTTCAGAGAATCTTTGTACCATACAATAAAGACAGAAACAATAAAATAAAATATAGAATAATTTATATATAAATGAAATTAATTTTCTAATCACACAATCAAATCCCACCTAAAATAAATAAAAGCCGAATGGCAAGCTCTGAACAATTTGCAATGTTTATAGAAGCTAAAGGATTAATAAACTACTTAAAACCTATTATAAGTTAATAAAATTATGAACAGGCAAAGAAAATGAACATAAAATACAGAAATTAAAATATACAAATGTCAAATGTAAGAAATTGCATGTGTCACTAGTAATCACACTGGGGGTGAATATTAATAGAACAATAAAATATCATTTGATCTCAATTAGAACAAATCGCTGCAAAAAAAATTTAAATGTTGAGGTGAGAAAATGAATTGAAATATCACTATAAATTGTTAATCATTAAGTATATCAGAAATGACCTAAGTGCAAACATTATCATCCTAAATTTGCTTTTCCTGAAAATATTGAAAACACTACCAAAAGAGAATTGGAACTCATGTAAAATAAATTAATATTATTCACTAACTAAAAATATATGTAGATGAATGCTTACTGATATATAAAGATATTCACAAGACAGTAAGCAAAAATGGCAGATTATAAGCAATTTGCTTACATTATTATTTTTGTGTAATAAAAATGCATACACAATTGTTTTAGAAAAAAGATCATAAAAGTTACATAAATTTTTTAAATTTTTGCTCATATAGTTTATCATTTTGAACATAAACATGTAATAAAATGGCATATTAATGAACAAAAGTATGAGAGAAAAATTTTATATTAAAAAACTGGGCCACACAAACTCTATACCATAATCTATAGTGTTGAACTTTAGTGATATAAATTTATAAATATTTTGAAATAAAAATTTATAAAGAAGCTTTTCAAAGAAGATATCTAATTATTTTTAAAAGCCAGAAAATTTTTTAAAAAGTAAAATTCAGGAATGTAATTATTTATTCTTTCAGTAAGTATTTATTAAGCTTTTATTGTATATAAGACATGGAGTGAGGCACTGGAATTATAAAGTCCAAAAAAAAAAGTCATATGTTACCTTCTGCTGGGTAAATTAGATCAAGTAGTATTGGCAGACATTAATCAAATCATTATGAAAAAGAAGGGATTATCTCAACTTGGGTACATCTCAGATGGGTGAGCAAGAATAGAACAAGGTGGTTTGACTATACAAAGATGTCTGCAATGGCTTTCTGAGGAGCTGGTGAATGGGAATTCATTATATGGAGGTGAATGGTAATCTAGGGCCAGACTTACATCAAAACCTTGTCAAAGGAGGGAGGATGCAAATAAGAGGAAAGCAAAATAAAGCCAGTGCTGAGAGTAGAGTCATCCATGATCGGAGATTGTAGAGCAAAGACAGTGTAAAATGAAAATCTGTGAAGGCAGGGCCAGGTCATTCAGGTTTTTTTTTTTTTTTTTTAGCTTATATTTTGGTTCTCATTCTATCAAGAATAGGACTCCACTAAATTGCTTTAAATAAATAAAGGAGGATGTAACATGATCCACCTTTGTTTTGAAAGCTGCACCTTACCTGTAGTAGAGAAAGAAATTCAATGGAACAAGAATTGAATTAAGGAGACTAAATAGGACAAAAATTATCACTAGTAAAGATGGAAAGACATGAATGAATTTGAGATATATTTAGGAGGTAAAATCAATAAGACTCCAAGATAGCTTGCTTATGGAGTATGAGGGTGAGGATGGCTTTAAAGATAATTCCTGAGATTCTGGCTTGTCACAAGGGATAGCTTCATTCAGAAAACAAGAAATACCAGGGAGAAAAACGTGGAGAAAAGATATTGGCTTACTTTTGGAAATGAGTTTAAGATGTCTCAGATATTTGAATTCAGGTATCAAGTAAGAAGCTGGTATATATTTATACATATGGGGAACTCAGAGAAGAGGTCAAGCAACAGAGAAATAACATGTTTATTTTAGCAAATAAATGGTAGTGTATTCTGTGTGTGTAAATGAGATCAGAAAGAAAGGGGGGGAGAGAGAGAGAGAGAGAGAGAGAGAGAAAGAGAGAGAGAATATGATGGAATAAGAGAAGACCACAACGGTATAGCCATAAGAAAAACATAAAACTTGGTAGAGGAATTTTAACTTACAAAGATATGGAAAAGGTGCATGATTAAATGAAAAATGAATGAACCCATGTATAGAAGTCAAGGGAGGAAAACATTCAAAGAAAGAAAAAAGGCCAACTGTTAAATATTATTGAGATATCAAAGTAAAGCAAAGAATTTTTGTTTAAATTATAAAATTTGGTGATAATGGAGTCAGTGGCAACTTAGAGCTGTTTGGATGGCATAGTGGGCTCTAATGCCACATGATAGTAGGCTGAAGAACTTAGCTATTGATGGGGAAAAGTAGACTGGGGTAGAATCTTTTGTAAAGATTTTCTATGAAAGGGAAGTATAAGACAGAGCAGTAATAGAGGAGAATTTAAAGTTATAAGAAAATTCTCTCTCTCTCTCTCTCTCTCTCTCTCTCTCTCTCTCTCTCTCTCTCTCTCCCCCCCTTTCTTGAGTGGGAATACTCAAGTATGTTTAAAAGCCTGTAAAAATGATATAGATTCAGGTCAGCAAACTCTAATACACAAGCTAAATCCAACCTACCACCACTTTTCGTAAATAGGTTTTACTGGGACACAAATGTACTCATCCTTTACATATTTTCTATAGCTTTTTGTATTATAGTGACAAAGTAGTTATGACATCGACCATATGGCCCATAAAGTCTAAAATATTGTCTGTCTTACTATTTGTAGAAATAGTTTGCTGCCCTCTGATCCAGATCAAATAAATAATTTGACTACATAAAAAAGTGAAAGGTAACTGATAAGGTAAAATTACTTAATATCAGAGAGTATTGGATGGAGGAATCATACAGACATTGGCAGTATTATACCCTGGGAAGTAGAACATTGATATAATTTCCTTTAATTTGAAGGTAATTCTCCACTAGTTCTTTGAAAAAAGTCAATAAATCTGTAGATCTTTAGCCATTATAAACAAGAATCAATTAATGAAACAGAACTTTAAGGCATTTATAATCTTAGGGAAAAATTACATCTAATGATCTAAGAATTTTATTCTGTTTATTAGAATACAGACTCAAGGAGCTAACATCCCTTATTTATAGTTTGTAGCGCAGTGCTCTATAGTAATTGAATGAACAAATATATGACTAGAGAAGATGTTTAAGGATAATTATTACATAAACAATTTGCTATACATGCTAAATTTTCAATGATATGTGGATTTTATAAGAAACTGTAGTTTAACATTCTGCTTCACAGACATAAAAGAAAAATCTGAATAAAATTTATAATTTTTTCTCAGCATTATATCCAAAAGGAGTTCTACAAAGGCAAATTTTCATGAATATTTTGTACGTTTCAAGAGAAAACAATTTCCATATTATTTCAATGACTTTAGAGCTAGAAAAAGACAAATTATTAAATATAACTCGATTAATAAAGAACATAATATTGATATCTCTTTTTATTTAAGAGATAATTATAAATTACAAATCAAAGTGAGCTCAATATGAGCTGATCTGGAAAGGAATATAATGAAAGAACAACCACAATTTATTCCAGAAATACAAATCACATTTAATATTACGAAATAATATATAAAATATTCATAAAATCAAAAACCAAAGTATAGGAAAAAAGATATTCCTCACCAAAAAAAAGCTAGAAATTCATTCAATAAATTTGTGTCTGTCCTAATAATTGTTAATTTTTATAAATAAGACTATATGATAATTGTGATAAATAAGATTTTGCTAAAAAACAGTGTTTTCCTAGTTTAAAAATAGCACTGAGTCCAGTGTTACCACATATTCATATAGGTACACAATATGTTTTTGTTGAATAAATAAATGAAGTGGACCAAATTACAGCAGTCAAATTAAAGTTAGAAACAAAAAAAGTTGCTCCAAATCACCATAGTTATATAATGTCATTCTAGAAGATTTCCTCATCATATGTAGAAGTATAATAAATAAGAAATGTAACTATTTAAAAGAGAAGATAAACACTCTGTTTTGCAAAATTATTTTTGAACTAAAATTTTAAAAAAATTATTCTACTAAAATGAATGTATATATTCAAAATATGGATGCCTATAAATATGGACATAAATACACGTGCATTATCATGTCTGTATTAGAATTTTAAAGTGAATCAAATGAACACTTTTTAAAGGGGACATAGAAAGGAATGACATAAATCGAGCTCTATAACAATACTTTTTATAATATTTCCTTTTGAAAGATGTAGAGATTCAACTATTTCCAAATTGATTCATAGATTCACATAATTCTAGTCAAAATACCAAATACATGTGTTCAAGGAAGAGAGAGAGATGCAAAAATCTCATTTCAAATATAAATGATAAAGAAAAACCATGACAATTCTTTTTTAGTAGATGTGGAATTTAGTGTTTGGAGCAAGAATACTTACTTATAAAATGTAAAATATATTGTAAACTATAATGGCGTTTGAAAATATGGTTCTTACATTGTAAAAAAGAGTGAATCCTTGAGTGGAATATAGAAAGCAAAAAAATGACCTGGATATATTAAAATTTTACATTATTATTAAGTAATATATACAGAGAGATTTATAATGTTTTAACAGGAAAAAAACTAGTTCTCTATTTTACATGGATACGCTAAAGTATGTTTCAGATAGGTTAAGAATTAAACATAAAAATAAACCTATAGAGGAAATTATTAAAATATAGTAAATATTTAGCATACACAGGATGAGAAAGACATTTTTAAAGTAAAAGCAATGTAAGAAAACATAATGAATAACGTTATTATTGTTGACCTCAGAGACTGTTTATATTCCACATTTCAAAATAAGAAATCCAGTAACACAAAATGCGAAAAAAAAGGTTCTACTACACTAACGTCAAACATGTAAACATTACATGCTAAAAAATAACCTGTCAAATTGTTAAAAAAGGAGATAAATAATGTTAGGGGTATACGTGGAAAAATAGGAACTCCTACACAATGCATGTGGTAAGATAAAAAATATAAAAAGTTACGTTTTTGAGAGAGTAATTTTGGCAATGTGTTAAGTAGATTACATTTTTTATTCCTTCTGGCCTTGTATTTTCTTTTGTAGGAATCTATCAATATGATGAGGTAATTTAAGACACTTTTGTGACAGTGAAATGAACCATCGCAAATGTTCAACAAAAAAGGGAGGCATAAGTAAAAAAATGACACATCTTAGGAATATACTTTCAAAAATTATGTTTTTAAAAGCATTCCTATTCATAATAAAGTGTGAACTTTAAAGTAATACGAGGCAATCATATACATACAGTTTCTAATATGAAATTAATTTTCTCTAATAGCCACAGTCACGTACCTGTGCATATGATAGAATTTATGTGCCAGAGTTTTTAAAGTATTACCTCTGCATAGTGGGACTTGTTGATAATTATTTTGATTATTTTTATAAATAACTTTATGTTTTCAATATTTTCTTAAAAAGCATTCATTTACTTTATAACTAGAAAATAATGGAAATTAAAATGTATCATGTTAATCCACAAAATTATACTTGTTCATATCTCAGAATAACTTGTATCTTTCTAATTGTTTAGTATAATTAGAGTAGAAATAGTCAAACATTGTAGGATAAAATCATATATTTGCTTATATAATTAATTATATAATCTGTTTCAATAATTTTTTAGTAAAAAAAAACTAAGTGAGAAAGAGAATGAATGCTATCTTCTTTCTAGCCCAAGGATTCCTTGTCAATCTTCATGTTTTGTTGGAGAATTATATACACATTCCAAAGGAAGACGTTATACCAAAGGAAAAGGAGGAACACATTATTTTAAGTAATCTCTTATCCTCCAGTCATTTGGGAAAAGCCACACTGTGAGTTGTCAGAGAACCAAAGAGATTATGATTTGCAAAAGTTAAAAATTTATATTTAAATTTTAAATTCCCTTACCTCTCAAGTTTCAAGATTGACATCTAAGCAACACTTCTCAGAAATTAAAAAAAAAAAGATAAAAGAAAAGAAATTCTAATTAGAACACTACACGCCATGTCCCAAATGTGAGAGAGGAAAAAGTGGTTGAGAATATTTGTTCTCTGTGGTTCAGAAGTTACAAAGCAAACAGCTACTATCAAATTGGAATCCCTAAGTGCAATGAACAAAATGGAATTCCAGAGTGGCATGGACCTGGTGTCAGAACTTAATCACCAAAGACAAGGTGAGCATGGTTACCATGATGAGTCAAAGCAGTGATCAGAATACCCTGACTCAAAAAAGATCTATGATGCTGACTAGTTAATCATGGTGTCCCTAGAGGAGAAGTACATAGAAATTCATTGAATTCGTACTTGATCTGCATAAGTGGAAGAGTTCTAGCTCAAGTGAACGGAAGTCTAATTTGAATCACCAAAAGAGTCATGATCCCATAATCAATTCCCAGACTTGAGTCAGTTTACAGACCCAGAATCCACTGAATGAAAAGGCAGACAGGTCCCCTTGAGGAAAGACCCTGCTATACTATGAAAAATGTATGCTGTTAAACTTTCCCCCAGCCTTCTCCAGCGAGATCTATAATTATTTTCTAAGGTGACTGTGTACTGGGGAATGTGAAGTAATCAGACTTTTTGGGGATTACTCCACACAAACCCTGAAGTGACACTAATTTCTTGGAGATCCAAAACATCCTTGTTATCCTCCATTCAGAGTAAGGGCTCATGGAGGACAACTGATTAATGCAATTTTAACTCTGATCCATCTCACAGGGAGAACCCAAACCATGTTATTTCCCTAGTTCCATAGTACATAATCAAAATAGATATATCAACCACTGGCAGAATCCCCTTATTGGAATAATTATGCTTTACCAATCACAAAGAAAATCATTTGTCTCCTCAAGCAAATGTAACATTACTATTTTGTCTTTATGGGTTTTTGTTTGTTTGTTTTTTGGTTTTGTTTTTGTTTTTTTTTTTTTTTGTCAGTGGTGCCCTCTCTTATTTCATAGTACACAATCGTATAATGAGAAATATTCCATTGAAAAACTTAGAAAGAAATGTGATTCAGTTTAAAATATATTTCACTATGGGGACAATAATAAGAATGATGCAATACATATTTCTACAAATATAAGAGCTTATACTTAACCAATATAAATACTTATGTACAAATTATTAAATTATATATAACACATCCTGGGTAACACAGTGAAACCCCGTCTCTACTAAAAATACAAAAACTTAGCCGGGCGAGGTGGCAGGCGCCTGTAGTCCCAGCTACTCGGGAGGCTGAGACAGGAGAATGGCGTGAACCCGGGAGGCGGAGCTTGCAGTGAGCTGAGATCCGGTCACTGCACTCCAGCCTGGGTGACAGAGCGAGACTCCGTCTCAAAAAAAAAAAAAAAAAAAAAAAAAAAAAAAAAAAAAATTATATATAACACACATATATATGCCCTAGAGCCATATCAATTATTCTTTAAATCACTTACTAATAATTTCTGAATTCAAAAGGAATATCTAATGTATTGCTGAAAACTCCCACTTGTCATGTGTGATGCATAAACACCTGGGGAATGAAAAAACTGTTTCCAAGGCCGGCCACAGTGGCTCACACCTGTACTCCCAGCACTTTGGGAGGCCAGGGAGGGCAGATCGCCTGAGGTCAGGAGTTCAAGACCAGCCTGGCCAACATGGTGAAACCCTGTCTCTATTAAAAATACAAAAACTAGCCAGGCATGGTAGCACATGCCTGGAGTCCCAGCTACTCAGGAGGCTGAGGCAGGAGAATCGCTTGAACCCAGGAGGTGGAGGTTGCAGTGAGCTGAGATGGTACAATTGCACTCCAGCCTGGGCGACAGAGTGAGACTCTGTATCAAAATAAAACAAAAAACAAAACAAAAGCCAACAAACAAACAAACAAACTGTTCTGCTTGTTAAAATGAACTGAAGTATGATATCTGATAAGATCGGGAATTTATAAGTTGTTTCTCTAACTCCTTTCTTCTTTAGACATAGTAACAACAAAATAATTATAAATGCTGCTTTCTTTGCAAGGTGAATAAAATGTTCCATCAAGGGAGTATTTTACAAATCCTGAGGTATTATTAAATATTGCCAGCTCTGGTACCCAAACTAAATTACAGCTCAGACAAGGGACAGAAAGGTCATGTTTATTATTCACTTTAGTAAAAATGTAACCATAACACTTGTTTCTACATCAGGGAGTATTATAACCAGCATTGTAACTAATAATAACAATGAAAATAATACAGCTACATTATATTTTGCATTTTTCAGTAAACAGTAGGGCTTATGGTTAATAATCATTCTTATTTACACTGAAGCTTTTTATGGTGGAGTTCAGAGTGGTTTTTGAATAGTACCTCATTAATCATTTCAACAAGTTACTTGGAAAGTTATTATCCTAGTTCAATAGATGAAAAAATTATATCACAGAAAGGTCAGATATATATTTACTTGTCCAATATTAAAGAAGTAAAGTGAGTCCACTTCAAATCTAAGACCTCTTTTTCACCCCTTGATCTAACCACTGGACCAAGGCAATATTTGTCCATGTTGTGGTTTGACCATCAACCTAAAGTACTTCAAGGCTGACCTCTCTGCTATTACTTTTACAGAACTATAAATAGAGAAGAAAATATCATTTTTTCATCTATGGTGACCATACTAAAAAAGACTCAAACCTAATTAATGTGTATTTCCATTGTTTCTTTAAGTCTTATTAGGAACAACTGACAAGAGTGGTATCAATTTATGACTGTAAATATCAAAGCACTTAATAGTGAAATGAATGCATCATGATGAAATTTATGATGAAACAAACAAACATATTTTTAAGGTGTCATTTCTTAATATGAGTCAGTGAAAGGAAATAAGGAATCAACTTTTAATAATTTAACACCTCAAATATTTAGATCTTCAAGAGCAAGTGAAAGAATGTATGTTTCAGTTAATGTGGCTTGAGGAAGGAGGGAAGAATTGAAATGCAAATTTAGAATTTATACCCAAAGACTGTTTCTATTTGTCTCAATAAAATCATCACAATTTCAAGGCTTTACCTAATGACATTTTATTTTAAGAGAAGGCAACTAAACAACAATTGTTATACTTTGAAAGTGAAAAACATACAGTGAATACGAATTAAGTAGCACTGTCCTTCCAAAATAAAAGAACATTTGCAGGCATTTTTTTTCTATATTTTTTGCTACTCCAAAATTAGTGTCTATGTAATTTTGCTTTAAGTTTAAAAATTTAGCCCAAATAGAATCAAATCATAACTCTATATATTCCTATTTTGAAGCATATATTGCTTATTTAGATCCTAAAAATACAGTGAATTCTCTTAAACAACTCATCCATGTTTATCTTAGTTTGTCTGTTTGTTAAAAATTTATTCGTTTTTTGGTTTTAAAGCAATGATATTTGAAGGCCTGACCCATTAAAATGTAGGTAAAAGTAAAAATTATGTGTCATAAGTTTTGACATTATAGTTACCCTACACCTGACCATTGTATTTTAAAACCTGCAGTCAAAATGTTTACTATACCTTAATTACTTCCGCTAGAAGAACTTGTGTTTAAAAAAAAAATGGAAAAAGTGATTCTTCTTGCTAGATGTAATGATTGCATTTTTCCACTTTTCTCTGAGGTCTGCATTCAGTAAACAAAGAGATGAAAAACTAGGTAAAGAAGACAACATACCTTACAAGTTATGGTATGTGGACATCCCCAAATCTGGAAAACAGTCATACCAAATTGAGGCAATGAGAGAGGAAATAAAAAATTTCTGTCATTAAATTCCTTTTTATGTATCTTCCACAAATATTTAATTTTGAGACAATGCATATAAACTGGATAAGTTAGTACAGAACTGTGTTTATTAAAAAGCAATTATCTGTCTGTATTCAAAAGCAATACCATCTGTATTCAATATACATGTTAGTATTTTAGAAATATTTATAGAAGATACATGAGTGTTTAATTGTATATAGCTGTTTAAATGAAATATTTCAAAGTTACTTTGATATTTATATTTTAATTCATTACCATTAAAATATTAGTATATTTTATTTCCATGTACAAACAATAATGCTAAATGCCATAACCTTATTGAGTTATATATTTGCTCATATGCATTTATTTTAAGCACATTTGCTAACTTATTTTAAGCAAGTTTGCTAACTTATTTTAAGCAAATACATAATAAGGTTATGGCATTTATTATTATTGTTGTATATGGAAATAAAATATACTAATAGTTTAAAGTTTGTGTTCAGGGTTTTCCTTTTAATCATGCTTCCTCATATTTTTTTCTGAATTTCTTACATTTTCACCATTTTTAAATATTTTATTAATATGTATCAGCTTTGCTGTCATTTCATTCCCCAAACTTATGTTTGCAATATTATAATGTATCGATTTGACTTAAGGTCAAACTTTATGACATTAAATCAAATGACTTTGCTATCATTTCATTCCCCAAACTTAAGTTTACAAACTTTATGTAAGTAAATTTAAGGTCTTACCTTTCATTATTTGTAAGTTTTAGAGACAGCCCCTAAGTTTTGCCCAGGTTGGAGCACAGAGGCTATTCACAGGCTCAAACACTGCTCAGGACAACCTAGAACTTTTGGCCTTAAGCAATCTTACTACCTTAGCCTCACAAGTAACTGGGACTATAGGTGTACCATATTACCTGGCCTCCCTTGTAAAGGACTAATTTTCCGTGGTTATGTTTGTTTAGACTTTAATTTCTCTTGGCAGTGAAAGCATTATTTTTAAACTCTTTAGCAGGAGTTTAAATACATAGTCTTTGAACTTATCTAGCAGCTTCTAGCAGATGTTTATTTAAAAAAACAATTGTTTTGATACCTTAGGAAATACTGTGCTTTTTTTTCTCAACCTTTCCTACCTTACAGTTACAATTTTAATGGCTTATGGAGTGCATGAGAAAAATAGTCCTGTAATTTCTTTTTCCTTTCATGAATATTGAGATTTTATTAAACTGACTCAGTGAATGATGGTTCTTCTGGTACTATAAAAAGCAATTTTAATTTTTAAAACATATTCAATATCACTTCATGCTTTTCACTGATCAAAAGACATACTAGTTTTTCAAAACTCTCAGTGTCTAGTGATATACAGGTTGCTTCTGCTTCGCTTTGATTTAGTGAATCATGAAACTCTAGAGACATGAAAATTCAGATGAGTCACCAAGTCCCCAGTGAAAATATTACTGAGCAACTCCTAAAGCATAAAACTATCTCCAAATGCAATTCCTGAGAAGAACTAGGGATGATTACATTTTATAAACACAGAAAGGTCTCATGAAGGAAATTCTGGCATCCTGTGGATATTATTGGGGTGTGTCAAAAGCTACACATTCTTAAGACCGTAGACTTCTCAGCTTAGAGTCTTAGAGAGCAATCATTTATTAAAACCTGGTCGGTGAGATGCTAATACCAACTAATTCTAGAAAAAAAAAAAAAGGGTCATTTATTGTCAGTTTAAAATCTTTCCTAAATTAGCTATGTCGGTCTTTTTTTGGCAGCTGTCACTCTTCATCACTACCATTTGTGAATTCTAATGAAAACTCTATTCACAAATAGATTTTAATTGGACCTAATTCAGACAATCGATTTTTTTAAAAAGCAGACATAGTTTTAAGTGCTTTCAAAACATCTAGTTACTTAGCAGAATTTCAAAGACATATATGTGTGTGGGAGCGTGCACTCATGTGCTCACATGTTTGTATGTGTGGGGTACATATTTTCCCCTCAAGCATAAAGAAATTGTGTGGCTGCTTACCTGGGCACCCCAGTTTTTAGTAACTGAAGAAGCTCTTTCTTTTCTCATTGACCAATGAATGTAAGTAGCTCAGTCTTTTTCTCCATAGCTCATCCTGCATTTTTAGTTCTGAGAATGACCATTGAGATTTTACAAATTTTATGCTAATCTAGGAATTGCTTTGTGTTGGGAAACACTGTGCCAGCTGAGTCACTCGTTTGAGTGACGCGTCACAGAGAAATGAAGTGACAAGTCTAAAGTAACACAAAAAATGACAATATGTAGTATAAATACAGACTTGACTATATGTTAAATTTTGTTTTTTAAAAAAGAATTTTAGACTACATAGATGTAAGACACTTATAATTTATATTTTGTTTATTTATTTATTTTGAGATGGAGTCTTTCTCTGTCGCCCAGGCAGCAGTGCAGTAGTATGATCTTGCACTGCATCCTCCACCTCCTGGGTTCAAGCGATTCTCTTGCCTCAACCTCCCTAGTAACTGAGATTGTAGGTATGCACCACCATGACCAGCTAATTTTTATTATTTTCAGTAGAGACAGGTTTTCACCATGTTAGCCAGACTGGTCTCAAACTCTTGACCTCAAGTAATCCACCCTCCTTGGCCTCCCAAAGTACTGGGATTACAGGCATGAGCCACCGCGCCTGACGACACTTAAAATTTTTAGATATGGTAATACATTTACCTTAAGGACCATATTCCTAACTAAAACAAATCTTGGTAATTTTGACCTCAAATTTTTGTTACTAATAATTTAAATTGTAGTAACAAAATTTAATTAATTTTCATGGACATTAATTCTGATGGAAAAATGTTTATATTCTGTCTCTCAATACACACACACACACACACACACACACACATATATACAGACATACATACCTGGATAAACTCATATACAAACACACACACATTCTATTTAATATACAAATACAGTTTCAATTATAACATTGTATCATGACACAGTTGTAGTCAGCCACCTAAATAGTTTGTTTTCTATAGCTTTATGTTGATAAACCGTTAATTAAACTCAAGGTAACTGGGTCTGCTTTCCTTAGAATCGTCTTTGTACATACATTTTGCTTAGTAGTCCTTGGAAATTCACTTAGCACACTGCAAAATATCAAATATCTAAAATGTGAGAAGTTGTTAATGGTCTACTCTATGCTAATTGTTTGAACCTGACCTAACATAGTCAATAAATATAAATTGTTAGAAATGGTTTATACCACCCTCTGCATAACAGTGAAAGAAATTATATAACCCCAACTGAAAACCAGTAATTTTTTTTAATTTTGCTCAATTTTGAAGAAAGTAACGAAAATATTAAATATTCGGAAAATATACACCTATAACGTCACCTTTACTGCTATTTTCCTAATAGCAGCACTGTTAGCACTATGGGATCATTAAACTTTATATTTCAATTACTTAACTATTGAAACACTTTGGATGGAGAGTCTCTTTAGAGACTACATTCATTCATTTTAAGTTTTTACCAATTTAATTTTTTTAAATGTACACACCACACTACAAATGTTCTTTCTTGTCCTGTATTCACATTGTCTAATATAAAGGCCCTTGTTATTTTTAGTTGATGAAACAAATTCTAGAAGAACTAGAAATTCAAAACTTTGTTCTTTACAATTTTGAAGGAAAAATTTGATATGCAGAATGAAGCAACTTTATAGCCCTGATCATATTTTTTAATGAGATAACATTATGCCAAGCTACACAAGCTATTTTTAAAAGTAAATATTTGCATTTTGTCTATTTATAGTAACACCTTACAGTTTTAGGAAAAGCTGTATCATTTTGGCTTTAAATTCTCTTTTCTGAGTACATATTGAGAACAAAGTGAATGATTCAGTTCAACCAAGCACACTGTTCTACTCAAAGTATGATGATTGAGATGTATGTATCCCTTATACTTGTGCTATATATCATATTAATTACTCATAACTATCTACTCTATTTCTCTTTTATAGATATGAACAATTTTTACTGCCCAAGTTATTAAAATATTATCCTGCATTTTATCAGTATGGTATGTGCACATGGACTTTTCAGAATTAAAAGTTGCAAAACATAGAGACAAAATTATTTAATTTGAAAATTACATGCTATATTTGTATGGAAGTTCACAAACACCAATCTAATCAATAATCTCAATTTTAAAAAATCCTCTCAAAAAAAAAAAAACAAACAAAATGGATCTTGTAACCATATTTAGGTAATGGTAACTGAATATAAAGTTAGGTGGAAAGCAGAATTTTAAATTTAATGCAATTTTTATTTCTTCAAGGCACTATCTTAGAAAATTAGCATTTGGTGCTAAGTTTCCCAATTAAATATTTATGGCTTTATTGGGTAGAGTTTGGTGTTTTGAATATTTTTTTAAAAAAACCTACCTCACAAAAATGTCTTATAAATATATTAATGATTCTCTGCTAAACTAGTGATGTATGAGACTTATGAAACAATGCCAGGTTAAAATTCAGCATACTTCTACTATTCCAAAAACATTGTAAACTTAGGCAAATCACTGCCCTCTCTTGACTCTATTTTGTAGAGAAATTTGGTCCAAAGGAATATTTCTCAACAGGAGAAAATTTACTCTGAGTGACAAAGAAGTAGGAAGTAATTAGGGCTTTCTGTATAACAATTTCTAAGAGTTTGCTTTTCCTCATTGTTTATATCTACCTATAACTGTAATACAGCAAACATTCTGTCAAAAAATGGGGTGACCCCTGCAATGTTTGTTTTTGTATGTTTTTGTTTTAAAACAAGTTGAAATTCATTTAAATGTAGTTTTATAGCACCCCCCCCTCCTCATCCTAAATGGACATATGATCTTAAATGTATAGCCTTCTAATTTCCATGTTTTAGGCCACAGAAAGTTTGAGCTACTTCAGTAAGGATTCCATTTTGACTCAACAGAATTATTACAATATTTAATTACATTCTTCATTATTTAATGCCTTAACAACAGATTCATTTCCAACAATACTAGTGCAATTTCATGACATTAAATGTCAAT
Organism: Macaca nemestrina; assembly: GCF_043159975.1. Classification (NCBI taxonomy): domain Eukaryota; kingdom Metazoa; phylum Chordata; class Mammalia; order Primates; family Cercopithecidae; genus Macaca; species Macaca nemestrina. The sequence goes on along the minus strand of NW_027257705.1, from coordinate 35,904 downwards.
CTATATAACACATACAATATCAAAATGTGGTTTTAAATACACGTTTTAATTAAAGGAACCATCTTTTAAATTTGTTTCTATCATGGTAATGCCTAGGGTTTTTGATGCAATAATCTGTGAAACTTAAGATCTCTGGAAAAGTTTTAGAACCCTGGCTCTCAAGTCCTGGTTCTTTAAGAATGTTTCCTTCTTCTTGGTGATTCTTAAAAATAAAAATCATCATTCTACTCCAAACGTCAAGAGAAAATGAATTAATGCATCTAGATTTTTCTTTACTTTTTATGTTACCAGCCTTTAAGAGGATCACAAAATATAAGGAGAACCCAGAATAAAATATGATGAACTTGTGTTACTAATATTCAAGTATATTGTATAATTGTGGGCCTGCAATAAAAACATCAAGCCTTGTTAGACTTTTATAGAAAATCTTTTATTCTCTTTAATTTTTAAGGGCAATTGCTTATACAGTTTCCTTTTAGGAATTTACTATCTGGGATTACTTCTCTTATTTTCAATGATACACAAAAAAAGGCGAAAATGAACTCTTTGAAGAACAGTTCAATAGTCCAAATTGTACTGAGTTAGAGATTATTTCAAATTCAGTGCTTTGTCTGAAAACATTTTCATTAGCATTTGCAGTTAGGACTATGGAGAAATTGGAGTATACACTATCAAAGAGCAAATTATATTTTCCAACTGTTAACTAGCATTAGAAAGGGCAACATCTTTAAATACTCATTAAAACTGTCTTTTGAAAGAGTAATCATCTAAAATCAGATACTAAAACATTATATTCCCAGACTTTAACCTCTCTTCACTAGTTTCTTCCAGCAACAAGGCCTTGGTAGTCAGTCTTTGCACATAAGGATCAACTTTACCAAGAAAAGAACAATCTACATCCTGTATTATTTATTGACAAGTTTGAAATTTGTGACTATGTGTCTACTCATTAACACGTTCCTGTAAGTGATCTTTAAAATTAAATAATCAGAAACCGGGTCCAAATTTATTCTTATAAAAACAAAAATAATATAACACGGAAGGTACGCCTTTATTTGAGGCTGTTACAGAAAGGGAGAATACCCAGAACTCAAACCTCTCTCCTTTTATTTATGAATATTTGTATCACTTACTTCTGAATAAGTTTAACAAGAATACATATCATTTCTTTTGGGGATGACAGCAATACTGACAAACAGTCCTTGCTATGACTGCCATTTTGTCATTGCTAAATCATCCACAAAATTGTGACCTGATTTTAGTTACCAGGGACAAAGCCAAAGCATGGAATTGAAGTTTCATTCTGATTAAACACAAATAGCCAGTGCATAAAAACCTTTTAAATCAGATCTATAACCCAGTAATTAAAAAACAAAACAAAACAAAAAAATAAAGGAAGAAAAAGGAAGGAAAGGAAGGAGTGAAAGAAAGTAGGAAAGAAGGAAAAAAAAATAAAAGACACCTTAGGAATCTGATACAATTACACAGTAGGCCTCTGACATTCTCTATGCTGGTATAATAACTAAATGGCAAGTAACACGGGTGTAAGATCCCTGTTGCATGCTTTCATTCAAACTAAAAATTTACAACAAAATCAACCCTTGGGAAAATTGCTCTTTGGTTTAAATCTTCATTACCTTCTGGAATTTTGGTAAACTCACTTTATTTTTAAATTAAGCTGGCCCCTCTTCTTTACTCCATTACAAAAGTCAAACACCAAGAACCAGACAGAAATTTCAGAATGAAAAGAGTTTTGTTTGTATGTGTGTTTTTAAGTCCAACCCCTGTATACAAATTGTTAAAAAGCAGATGTTTTAACATAGTGCTTTATTCCAACTTATCCTTGAATGAACTTCCTTCAAGTTTCAACCATTAAAAAAAAAAAAAAAGCAGTCAATTTCCTGGTGGTTGTAATTTAATTAAGTAACCTTTCATACTGAGCAAAACCCAAAAGCAAAAGGGTCATTAATCTTTCTAGTGATTAGAGACACCTCTAGGGCTTCAAACATTTACCTCTCCTTCCCCGCAGTAGAAATGCTTTTAGGAGGATCATGGTTCATACCTCACATTCCCTGGAGCCAGAGATGGTATATGTGCAGGGCCCAGATCCATTAACCGATATATCCATGGTCTCAGAGTTTGTAGGCTTGTAGTCCACATAATACTCCTGTAAAGGGGAATTCATTTGTCTTTCAGACTCTCTGGCCTTTTTCCGCCGCCTCTTCATAAGAGAGTGTTGCTGGAGTTGTTTCATGCTGGCTGGGTAGCGTTTCCAAGACACATAGATCACCAAGAGGATCATGGCCACTGACAGAAAGAGAGCCACACTCCCTGCAATAATTTTGTGAAATGAAACATGCTCATACTCTTGCTCTGCGCCAGGAATCTGAAACCCTGGGGAAGGGCTTGGTGTTTCAAAGGTGGATTGGGTGACGTCAGGTTTGAAGATGGTAGGTTTAGGGATAATCAGAGGTTTCTGGGGAGTTTGGGGCACCAGGTGTGATCTTTCTGTGTTGACCACCTGGACTTCAGAACAGATATTATATGTTTCCACTGCATCACTAACCTTTTCACCCTGGATGTGCTTAGGTCCTGCACATATCATGGTGCTTTCCTTATTTCCTTTGAAATTCTTAAGCCAATAAAATAAAGGACAAATGCTCCGACTGCATTCCCACATATTTCCAGACAAGGTGATGGATATTAATGATATCCACGCATTGACAGTTTCCTGTGAGATGTTGGTGAGCTTGTTGGAATCCAAATTCAATTTTTGTAAATTGGGGAGGCATTTAAATGTGCCCGGCTCAATTCCTTGGATGTCATTCCCTGATAAATCCAAGTTGTGTAAGGAACTCCAAGTCCATGTCAAACCTTGGCTAATGGAGCGAATCCTGTTCCATTGTAAGTAAATTGAGCGGAGGTTGAAGAGACGTGGAAAATGAGCAAAGTTGATCTTGGAAAACTGGTTGTGCTCCAAGTGGAGCTCCTTTAACTTCAAGAGGCCAGCAAATGCATTTCGGGACAAGCTGCGAAGACGATTGTAACCCAAATCCAAAAAATCAAGATTCCGACAGTCTTGAAAAACTCTTATGGGTACAGTCTTTAGTGAGTTAGATCTCAAGTGCAAAATGATGAGTTTCCGAAGGCCTTTAAATTGTTCAGATTGCAATGTCTGAAGCTTATTGTAGGAGAGGTCCAGATTGCGGAGATTGGGAACTGGGTGAAATGTTTTATTGTGCAGATAAGTAATTTTGTTGGAGCTTAGAATTAATTCTTTCAGTCTACGGATCCCTTGAAATGCATCTTCATCCACTGAGCTAATGTAATTATGGTCAAGATAAAGCCATATAAGCTGGTTAAGGCCGGCAAACTGATTGGATTTGAGCTTCTGAATGCTGTTGAACCTTAATGATAAGCCTTGTGACCCTCCAGAAATGTTCTCAGGGATATCTGCGAAAGCATGAGACTCACAGTACACAATTTTGCCATCACATCTGCAGTTCTTTGGGCAAGCTCTCTGAGCCCCCGTGAGCATAACAAGCAGCAGTGTAGGAAGTAGCACCAGCACCACACTCATGCCTTTCAGCTGCGTAATTAAATGGAAACCTACGATATTAAAAAAAAGACAGATGCACATTGTGAAGCTATTAAAATAAATCACCGCCGGTTTACCAATAACAGGGGCATTTCCTCTACTGTAGGAATGGGACAGTTGATTTAAGGAAAATGCATTAACATTTTGAGCATTATTTTCTTCAGTGTTGCATGTTTGCTGCTTAGGTTTCACTTTTTCTTCCTTGATCTTCAAATCACCACAGTCCCATAGAACTAAGAAAAGCCTTTTTGAGTTTCAGGAGTTCCTACTTATTTCAACATTGAAAAGCACAGAGCCTTTCTCACCACTGAATGCTGACATTTTAATAACAATAATATTTGGCTAGCCACTGTATTGAACGACAGTACCAAAAGGAAGTGTACGATGTACTCTGGTAAGGTCAAAAATGTGACACAGTAAACCTGGTGCCTGTACGTCTTTCCTAGTTGAGCAAACAGGCTGTGATTTGGCAAAAGAGCTTCAATAAGCTGTCAAGGTAACCCAAGTTTGCCCTGCCTGAATCGTGTACTTATTGTATAATAGGAGCGCAATGTGTGAGCTCTGGAAAAACAGCATTGAGAGTAGTATAGGCAGCCAATGAAGCATTGGATGAAGACAAATACCAGTACGAGGTGCTCTCAAGTTGTTAATAAGCATAGATTATTGCATACTGTGGCTCCCTGCCCAATGATACAGGAGCTAAGATATCTAAATACTCATAACGGAGAACACTCCAAAGTTAAGACTGTCAAAATTCTTATTAAATATTTGCCTAAAAAGCAAAAAATATTGTGTAGTATTACTTTGTCATTATTTTAAACAGAGTTGCTTTTGCAAATTCGAAGGATAAACAAGGAAAGAAGCAGCCAACTACTATTTTTCTCCACATCACCCTGATCTCTGCTTATTTCTCACTGACTTTTTTCTCCCCAACCTCAATTAACTTCAGAAAGCCTGCAAAGTTACAATCTATTGGCACTTACACTGCATTTCCAAGTCATTGCATGTTAAGGGACTTCTTTCCTCTGTCAACAGTAGATTTATTATTTCTTAATGGAGAGAAAAAAAAGAAACAACTACCATGTGTTGCAGTTTCTTTTTTTTTTCCTTAAATTTTTAAAATTTTAACCAAGAGGCAATCAACCAAATCCCTGATCTAAAACCCATCCTTCTTCTCAAACAGTTAAGGTTTTTTTTTTTTTTTTTTTTTTTTTTAATTTAAAACCCGATCTTGCTGTCTGTCCTCTTGCCAGCTACAGACTCATTGAAATACATTCCAGCTCTTCCAGACAGGAGAAAGGGGGGGAAAAAGCCAGTCACACTTGAAAAAATAAGACTGGCAAATGACTGCTGGAAATTCGGAAGCTGTGTTCAGAATCCAGCTTCAAAGATAAAACAAGCCCTTGTGCAACCTCTGATAAAGTAAGGACCCCACCCCTACACACACGCAGCAAAGTGTTAATAGTCATCGTGACAGCTACCAGAAACATAAGCCTCGTTAATATTATCAAGAAATAGAAGCAAACACAATATTTATCTCATGCTCAATTCCCAAGCTGTGGATACGCAGACAGCAGAGACAGTCTTAAAGATATTTCTCTAGAGTCTGTTTAAGTTCGTGTTGTGCATTTACAGATTAAAAAAAAAAAAAACACTGCAAAAAGGAAAATGATCTAAAAATATAATAGCAAGTATAGTGAATCAACTGGCAAACTCAAAGGCTGCTGCTCTTTGCCTGTTTCCCCGTCTTTTATCTGCTAATGCCACGACTGAGGATAGGAAGCCAAGAGGATCAGCTTTGCTCAGAAGAAAACAACAAAAGTTCACTTACCCATCCTTTGTCATCCAAAAACGTTTCCCCCCTCTCTCAGCTTTCTTCTTATTTGGTCTCTTGTGCGGAAACCACCACCACCTTCATGACACAGTGCGGCTGTCATTCACACCATTCTGATCCCGCATGTGAGCTAGTAGCCCCATACAAACTTCCCCGAGAGGACAGGCAAAAAAAAAAAAAAAAAAAAAAAAAACATATATATATATACATATATATATATAAAAATCAGCACAGGGTGGGATGGTGAGGGGGGCAGGGAAAAGGAAGCCGTTGGGGGGATAGGGAGGGGGGAGGGACTCTAGGCTCTGAGGACCATTGTGTAATTCACCAGAGACCCATCAGCAGTAATTGGCAATCTGTGCAAAAGAGCTACAGCCCATCTCGGAGGTAACCAACTTCTCCGTAAAAAGAGAGGAAAAAAAGAAAATCTTCAGAATACCTGGCATTCCTTATTGTGCTGGCTTTTGCCATTCCCAGATAAAGCAATTCATCCTCTGGATTTTCAGTTCTTGAAGCAAGTAGGCCTCCTGTGCTGTATGAGACCCCAGTTTAAAAGCTATGCAGGCTAGGTTTATCCATTTAGCTGGTCAGGTTTAAAGTGTTTTGTAGCTGTGCTGAGAGGCAGCCCTTGTCTAATTCAGAAGGCTTTCCAGAGACTGATGATGCTCAGAGCTTGTTGGTGCTAATGCTTGAGTTTGTGATACACTGAGTGCCCTCCGCTGGAGAAAACAGATTGCACATTAAAGACGGGAACAAGTGAGCCTGTCAGTGGTGTGCAGCCTTCCCTCGCTCAGAAAGGGAAATTAAAGGCACAGAATCACTATTTTTTTCTCTCCAATAATTTAAAAGGTTTATGCCAAGGAGTTCCTTTTAGTTATACCAAATATTAAGTAAAATACTGCTTCTCTAAATGCTATGCAATTAATAATTTTTCAAAGTTGCCATGACCTGAATTTTGTTTTCTCTGCACATGTCACTGGAGATATATCATCTTTTGCAAATGACAGAAATCGTTGAAATTTAAGTTTTATTCACTGTTGCTGTTGGTTTGTTTTATTTATTTACATTGTTTTAAACTAACCACTTACAGAAGCAATCTTACTCAAGGGAAAAATGCAATTTTAATCAATTTTAAACAGGTTACCTTTAAAATGTTTAACTCTGATTTTAAAATTCTCAACCTTTGACAATAAAATGCATTTTATAATTTTGTGCATTTTATTGAACAGTCTAGAACATTACTTTCTAAAAGTTTACATTTTAAGTCTTAAAGCAGGTATAATCTATAGTATATTGCCAAATGTGAAGGTAACTAAGGGATAAGAGTAGAATTCTAGCTTGAGGTTCTTAGTGCAGCCACTTTCCTTAAATCATCTACATTTAGAATGCAAATCATTTCTTATGCAAATCACTTATTGTAATGTGCATTTCCAGAAAAACAAAAGCACTTGAGTTCTGCATTATCATGGTATTACTCTAAAATGTGCAGAATATCTTCAGAAGTAGAAGGGATAACATGATAAAACACCTGATATATGTAATTTAAAAGAACCTACACACTTTCTTTAAGCTTGTGCAGACATTGAAAAACATACATACAGTGCATCACCTCCATTTTTTCCTCGTTTTTACTAGTTTATTCCATAATCCTCTGGCAGATAACAATTTTTAAAATAATCCAGGAGAATGAATCAATGTAATGCAGGGAGAGACTGCTAGGTAAGATTGCTAACCTAATTTAGCAGATGTGAGAAATTTAAGTGAATTTTACATAAGCATTTAGAATTGCTGTGGATCACTGCAAATGGATATTTTTAGAAAGAGCCTTAGTTTTAGATTGTTTGCCAAAATATTAATAATTAAGGGGGCTTATCACATAAATAACATATAATTTGAATCAGATTTATGAATAGGCAGTTGCAGGCAATTGTCTTATTACTAAGATTTCTTGAGGAACAGAAAGGAATAATATGTCCCCCAAATATATTCCTTTTCCACTAACTGATACTTGAATTTCTATTTTAGAAATGTGTGCCTTTGGCTTAAGGCTTAATACCTATTAAAATGCAAATGCATGCCAAAAGAGGCAGGATTATTGTGGTTGCTGAAAATAAATATATCAATATAAATGTACACATACGATTTGTTCATAGTGGTGTAGTTTAATATAGAAACACAAACCCCACCCAAATATTAATGGTGGAGGATGAGTGAAGGGAAAATTAATATACTAATAACATAGAACACATGCTGCCATTAAAATTAAAATAAAGGGTGATATTTGCTGATAAGAAATTAGACCACCATGTATAAAGTAAGGAAGGGGGGGCAGAGAACTCAGATAGTTAAGGGCAGTGAAAGGAAGTCTATTACTGTAAATAAAGCAAAATAAAATATTCAGAGCAGATTTTCCTGGAAGATGGATTATAGAAGTATCTGATTTCATCTTTTATTGTAAAATTGTCTGTGTTTTCTAATTTTAAATCTAATGAATATGTCATGTGTGATATCTATCAATACACGTTTGTGTGTGTGTGTGCACGTGTGTGTGTGTATACGTTTTTCTTTGTTTGAATTCAGGATATAAAAACAGCTTTGATAGTATGTTGGGAAAACCACAGGATATTCTCTACAGCTAGAGTGCAATAAATGGCATATCTATAGTGTAATAACTGGCTAAAATGCAAATTTTGTTTCAAGTACCAGGATCTAACAGTTCTATCTTCCAAAGTACATGCTAGATTATATGCAGAATTTAAAAAGAAAGTGGCCAAAAGTCTCTTGAACACACTGTAATGATACAAATGGTAAAGAAAGTTGAAAAAAGTAGAGGATGTTGTGTGGAAGATTTGCCTGGAAGGAGCTGTTTTGGTATCATCTTTACACACACACACACACACACACATACACACATACACACACACCCTTCACCCAAGAAAAAGTGGTGGGTTTGTTGGCTCCTCAGCTTAACTATAGTGATAGGGACTTCCACAGGCACCTTGAAGAGCTTGTTATGTGTTGCCAACAGTGAGCCTAGCAGAAAGGGATGGTATCTGATTTCTGTTGGTATATCCAGAGGATAAACAATAGGTTTTCCAGAGCAAAGGAAAGTTAGCGTTGTGTTGAAATTGAATTTCATTTTCAAAGTTTGTATGGATAAAAATAGGTACATGTGTTTTCCATGGAAGAGAGGAGGGCTATGTGGGAGAGAGAGGGTCAGTTTGAAGCTGTTTTAAATCCTGATGAGATCCCTCCTCCACCATCCCACAACGGAAAGAGTCTGTGTGAGTGCATTGCCAAATCAGGCAAATAAACAGAAAACAAACGGAAACCAATCAAGTCTGGACAGGCACCACATAACTCCAGATAAAAAGTATATTCTTTGTCTATTGTTGCTAATAGGGCTACTAAGGATCTATCAATGCATTCACAAAAAAAGAAATATGTTTCAACATCTCTTAGGCTCAGAGATCACAAATCCTTTTTACAGTAATAACAGTCAACCAAGACGTTTCCTGGGCAGTTCAAAACAGCAGTTAGTAAGTGTGGGAGGGGGTCAGCAAGAATGAGAGAAATTGACTATACTTCCTCTTTTTTCCTAGGTAGCAGATAGCCCATTTGCACCTGGTCCTACTGGGGGAATGGGGAAAAATGCTTCCAATTTATATAAAGTATTGATCAACATGATGGACTTAATATTTTTATTTACCAAATTGAGACTTCACATACTAAGAAGATAATAGGATTTCTTTGTTATCCCAAAGAGCATTTAGAGACCACACCTTGGGTCACTTGAAATTGACAATGTTGAAAGTGTTTACAACATAGAAATGGTTGCCAGCGGTGAATCTGTATCCAAACCAGTCTGCAGCAACCTGAAGTCTTGCCTCCTCAGAAGAAAGAATTCGACCTAGGAGGCTGAAGGGAGAAGTAGAGACCCAGGCAAGTCTTAGAGCAGGAATCAACGTTTTATTAAAAAGCTTTAGAGCAGGAACAAAAGAAAGGAAAGTATACTTGGAAGAGAGCCAAGGGGACAACTTCAAAGACAAATGCCGATTTGACGTTTTGACTTGGGATTTTGTATGTTGCACACTTCTGGGGTCTCATGTTACTTCTCTCCTGATTCTTCCCCTGAAGTTATCTGTCCACATGTGCAGTGGCCTGCTAGAACTTGGGAGGGAAGCATGTGCAGTGTGTTTACTGGAGTTCAACACATGGCCCCTTTCGGCATTCTTCCCTTACTAGTACAGTGTTCCTAGAGGAAGGTCATATACCAGTTAAATTCCGTCATTTTGTCTCTTAATGTGCATGCTTGAGCCAACTCACCCAACTTTCTGAGATCTTATAGGGAAGTTGCTGATCACCAGTTTCATGTGTTTTCTATCTACTGGAAGACAGCCGTTCCCTGGTGCTGGCTGTGACCAATTATTGTTTTAGAGAGACAATTAGCAACTACCTGACCATCACCTGATGGTCATCTGATATTCCTGGGTTGAGGAGGGGGGCCCTCTCCTGCCCTGTTCATGTCTGACTAGCTACCTACTGTAACAAAGCAACTCAGCAAAGGTTGAAAATTAAGTGTGATTGCCAGGCAAGGTGGCTCACGCCTATAATCTCAGCACTTTGGGAGGCCGAGGAGGGTAAATCACCTGAGGTCAGGAGTTCGAGACCAGCCTGGCAAACATGGTGAAACCCCATCTCTGCTAAAAATATAAAAATTAGCCAGGCGTGGTAGGTGCCTGTAATGCCAGCTACTCAGGAGGCTGAGGCAGGAGAATCACTTGAGCCCGGGAAGTGGAGGTTGGAGTGAGCCAAGATCACACCATTGCATCCAGCCTGGGGAACAAGAACGAAACTCTAAAAAAAAAAAAAAAAAAAAAAAAAAAAGTGTGATTTATTGTTTTGCTATGTAGCTAGACTTAAGAAGGTGATACAGAAAATATTAATAATATAGATTAAATTTTAAAATGTACTGTGCCTGAAGCTATTTATTAAATTGATGCAAAAGTAATGGCATTTTTAAAAACCTCAATTACTTTTGCACCAACCTAATAATTGTAAATAGCACAAAAATGAGAAAAATTCTTCCAGTTTTTGAAAACTATTTTCTAATTGAACAAAACAGTAACTCATGTCACTGAAAAACAAATGAAATTTCAATATATGTCTGTCTTGTTTCACTTTTGTCTAACTCGTTAATTTAAAAAAATCAGACAATACTCATGTTGGAATTACAGCTGGAAAGCCAGTTTTTAAACATTTGTATCAGCACACCACTCTACCTAGGGTTAATATATTTATTGCTCCAAAAATGAACTTGTTTTAACAAATAAATGCTAGTGATGGACTGGTTTTGAAGAATCCTTCTCTTTCTTACCCCAGACACAATTGAATGTTAAGAGAAAAAAAGACAACTAAATAAAACACTGCATGTGAGTAACATGAGGCCCCTTTCCAATTCTGACACTTTTTTGCATATAAAACAATCCTACAATATTCAGACCATGGGAACACTGGAAATAAGAACATATCTGCATTTCTTATTGAAATTTACAATAACGTTTTGGTAGCATCATATGTGATTTTTCTGTTTTGTACTACAACAGTTTGCAACTAGCGCCATAGTGACAAATTGTAGATGCTCGACAAAATATTTTAAAATGGGTGAATGCATTAGTCAATTAATTACGCAACTAATCTTACAACCACCAATGATTCAATAAATCAAGTAGTCAGTCAATTGCTACTATCACAATTAATGTTGCCTTCAATACCTTCAATACTTTATTACTAAAATATTATTTCCCCAATTAAAAGATTAAAAGGCTGTGTCAGTTAAGAAATTTAAAGTTTCAAGTAACAGAAATCTTAATTCGGGGGCGGAGCAAGATGGCCGAATAGGAACAGCTCCAGTCTCCAACTCCCAGCGTGAGCGACACAGACCGGTGATTTCTGCATTTTCAACTGAGGTACTGGGTTCATCTAACTGGGGAGTGCCGGACGATCGGTGCTGGTCAGCTGCTGCAGCCCGACCGGCGAGAGCTGAAGCAGGGTGAGGCATTGCCTCACCTGGGAAGCGCAAGGGGGAAGGGAATCCCTTTTCCTAGCCAGGGGAACTGAGACACACGACACCTGGAAAATCAGGTAACTCCCACCCCAATACTGCGCTTTAAGCAAACAGGAACACCAGGAGATCATATCCCACACCTGGCCGGGAGGGTCCCACACCCACGGAGCCTCCCTCATTGCTAGCACAGCAGTCTGTGATCTACCGGGAAGGCAGCAGCGAGGCTGGGGGAGGGGCGCCCGCCATTGCTGAGGCTTAAGTAGGTAAACAAAGCTGCTGGGAAGCTCGAACTGGGTGGAACTCACAGCAGCTTAAGGAAACATGCCTGTCTCTAGACTCCAACTCTGGGGACAGGGCACAGTAAACAATAACAAACACAGCAGAAGCCTCTGCAGACACAAACGACTCTGTCTGACAGCTTTGAAGAGAGCAGTGGATCTCCCAACACGGAGGTTGAGATCTGAGAAGGGACAGACTCCCTGCTCAAGTGGGTCCCTGACCCCTGAGTAGCCTAACTGGGAGACATCCCCCACTAGGGGCAGTCTGACACCCCACACCTCACAGGGTGGAGTACACCCCTGAGAGGAAGCTTCCAAAGCAAGAATCAGACAGGTACACTCGCTGTTCAGAAATATTCTATCTTCTGCAGCCTCTGCTGCTGATACCCAGGCAAACAGGGTCTGGAGTGGACCTCAAGCAATCTCCAACAGACCTACAGCTGAGGGTCCTGACTGTTAGAAGGAAAACTATCAAACAGGAAGGACACCTACACCAAAACCCCATCAGTACATCACCATCATCAAAGACCAGAGGCAGATAAAATCACAAAGATGGGGAAAAAGCAGGGCAGAAAAGCTGGAAATTCCAAAAATAAGAGCGCATCTCCCCCGGCAAAGGAGCCCAGCTCATCGCCAGCAACGGATCAAAGCTGGACGGAGAATGACTTTGACGAGATGAGAGAAGAAGGCTTCAGTCCATCAAATTTCTCAGAGCTAAAGGAGGAATTACGTACCCAGCGCAAAGAAACTAAAAATCATGAAAAAAAAGTGGAAGAATTGATGGCTAGAGTAATTAATGCAGAGAAGGTCATAAACGAAATGAAAGAGATGAAAACCATGACACGAGAAATACGTGACAAATGCACAAGCTTCAGTAACCGACTCGATCAACTGGAAGAAAGAGTATCTGTGATTGAGGATCAAATGAATGAAATGAAGCGAGAAGAGAAACCAAAAGAAAATAGAAGAAAAAGAAATGAACAAAGCCTGCAAGAAGTATGGGATTATGTAAAAAGACCAAATCTACGTCTGATTGGGGTGCCTGAAAGTGAGGGGGAAAATGGAACCAAGTTGGAAAACACTCTTCAGGATATCATCCAGGAGAACTTCCCCAACCTAGTAGGGCAGGCCAACATTCAAATCCAGGAAATACAGAGAACGCCACAAAGATACTCCTTGAGAAGAGCAACTCCAAGACACATAATTGCCAGATTCACCAAAGTTGAAATGAAGGAAAAAATCTTAAGGACAGCCAGAGAGAAAGGTCGGGTTACCCACAAAGGGAAGCCCATCAGACTAACAGCAGATCTCTCGGCAGAAACTCTCCAAGCCAGAAGAGAGTGGGGGCCAATATTCAACATTCTTAAAGAAAAGAATTTTCAACCCAGAATTTCATATCCAGCCAAACTAAGTTTCATAAGTGAAGGAGAAATAAAATCCTTTACAGATAAGCAAATGCTTAGAGATTTTGTCACCACTAGGCCTGCCTTACAAGAGACCCTGAAGGAAGCACTAAACATGGAAAGGAACAACCGGTACCAGCCATTGCAAAAACATGCCAAAATGTAAAGACCATCGAGGCTAGGAAGAAACTGCATCAACTAACGAGCAAAATAACCAGTTAATATCATAATGGCAGGATCAAGTTCACACATAACAATCTTAACCTTAAATGTAAATGGACTAAATGCTCCAATTAAAAGACACAGACTGGCAAACTGGATAAAGAGTCAAGACCCATCAGTCTGCTGTATTCAGGAGACCCATCTCACATGCAGAGACATACATAGGCTCAAAATAAAGGGATGGAGGAAGATTTACCAAGCAAATGGAGAAGAAAAAAAAGCAGGGGTTGCAATACTAGTCTCTGATAAAACAGACTTTAAACCATCAAAGATCAAAAGAGACAAAGAAGGCCATTACATAATGGTAAAGGGATCAATTCAACAGGAAGAGCTAACTATCCTAAATATATATGCACCCAATACAGGAGCACCCAGATTCATAAAGCAAGTCCTTAGAGACTTACAAAGAGACTTAGACTCCCATACAATAATAATGGGAGATTTCAACACTCCACTGTCAACATTAGACAGATCAACGAGACAGAAAGTTAACAAGGATATCCAGGAATTGAACTCATCTCTGCAGCAAGCAGACCTAATAGACATCTATAGAACTCTCCACCCCAAATCAACAGAATATACATTCTTCTCAGCACCACATCGTACTTACTCCAAAATTGACCACGTAATTGGAAGTAAAGCACTCCTCAGCAAATGTACAAGAACAGAAATTATAACAAACTGTCTCTCAGACCACAGTGCAATCAAACTAGAACTCAGGACTAAGAAACTCAATCAAAAACGCTCAACTACATGGAAACTGAACAACCTGCTCCTGAATGACTACTGGGTACAGAACGAAATGAAGGCAGAAATAAAGATGTTCTTTGAAACCAATGAGAACAAAGATACAACATACCAGAATCTCTGGGACACATTTAAAGCAGTGTGTAGAGGGAAATTTATAGCACTAAATGCCCACAAGAGAAAGCAGGAAAGATCTAAAATTGACACTCTAACATCGCAATTAAAAGAACTAGAGAAGCAAGAGCAAACACATTCGAAAGCTAGCAGAAGGCAAGAAATAACTAAGATCAGAGCAGAACTGAAGGAGATAGAGACACAAAAAACCCTCCAAAAAATCAATGAATCCAGGAGTTGGTTTTTTGAAAAGATCAACAAAATTGACAGACCACTAGCAAGACTAATAAAGAAGAAAAGAGAGAAGAATCAAATCGACGCAATTAAAAATGATAAAGGGGATATCACCACCGACCCCACAGAAATACAAACTACCATCAGAGAATACTATAAACACCTCTACGCAAATAAACTGGAAAATCTAGAAGAAATGGATAATTTCCTGGACACTTACACTCTTCCAAGACTAAACCAGGAAGAAGTTGAATCCCTGAATAGACCAATAGCAGGCTCTGAAATTGAGGCAATAATTAATAGCCTACCAACCAAAAAAAGTCCAGGACCAGATGGATTCACAGCTGAATTCTACCAGAGGTACAAGGAGGAGTTGGTACCATTCCTTCTGAAACTATTCCAATCAATAGAAAAAGAGGGAATCCTCCCTAACTCATTTTATGAGGCCAACATCATCCTGATACCAAAGCCTGGCAGAGACACAACAAAAAAAGAGAATTTTAGACCAATATCCCTGATGAACATCGATGCAAAAATCCTCAATAAAATACTGGCAAACCGGATTCAGCAACACATCAAAAAGCTTATCCACCATGATCAAGTGGGCTTCATCCCTGGGATGCAAGGCTGGTTCAACATTTGCAAATCAATAAACATAATCCAGCATATAAACAGAACCAAAGACAAGAACCACATGATTATCTCAATAGATGCAGAAAAGGCTTTTGACAAAATTCAACAGCCCTTCATGCTAAAAACGCTCAATAAATTCGGTATTGATGGAACGTACCTCAAAATAATAAGAGCTATTTATGACAAACCCACAGCCAATATCATACTGAATGGGCAAAAACTGGAAAAATTCCCTTTGAAAACTGGCACAAGACAGGGATGCCCTCTCTCACCACTCCTATTCAACATAGTGTTGGAAGTTCTGGCTAGGGCAATTAGGCAAGAGAAAGAAATCAAGGGTATTCAGTTAGGAAAAGAAGAAGTCAAATTGTCCCTGTTTGCAGATGACATGATTGTATATTTAGAAAACCCCATTGTCTCAGCCCAAAATCTCCTTAAGCTGATAAGCAACTTCAGCAAAGTCTCAGGATACAAAATTAATGTGCAAAAATCACAAGCATTCATATACACCAGTAACAGACAAACAGAGAGCCAAATCAGGAATGAACTTCCATTCACAATTGCTTCAAAGAGAATAAAATACCTAGGAATCCAACTGACAAGGGATGTAAAGGACCTCTTCAAGGAGAACTACAAACCACTGCTCAGTGAAATAAAAGATGACACAAACAAATGGAAGAACATACCATGCTCATGGATAGGAAGAATCAATATCATGAAAATGGCCATACTGCCCAAGGTAATTTATAGATTCAATGCCATCCCCATCAAGCTACCAATGAGTTTCTTCACAGAATTGGAAAAAACTGCTTTAAAGTTCATATGGAACCAAAAAAGAGCCCGCATCTCCAAGACAATCCTAAGTCAAAAGAACAAAGCTGGAGGCATCACGCTACCTGACTTCAAACTATACTACAAGGCTACAGTAACCAAAACAGCATGGTACTGGTACCAAAACAGAGATATAGACCAATGGAACAGAACAGAGTCCTCAGAAATAATACCACACATCTACAGCCATCTGATCTTTGACAAACCTGACAAAAACAAGAAATGGGGAAAGGATTCCCTATTTAATAAATGGTGCTGAGAAAATTGGCTAGCCATAAGTAGAAAGCTGAAACTGGATCCTTTCCTTACTCCTTATACGAAAATTAATTCAAGATGGATTAGAGACTTAAATGTTAGACCTAATACCATAAAAATCCTAGAGGAAAACCTAGGTAGTACCATTCAGGACATAGGCATGGGCAAAGACTTCATGTCTAAAACACCAAAAGCAACAGCAGCAAAAGCCAAAATTGACAAATGGGATCTCATTAAACTAAAGAGCTTCTGCACAGCAAAAGAAACTACCATCAGAGTGAACAGGCAACCTACAGAATGGGAGAAAATTTTTGCAATCTACTCATCTGACAAAGGGCTAATATCCAGAACCTACAAAGAACTCAAACAAATTTACAAGAAAAAAACAACGCCATCAAAAAGTGGGCAAAGGATATGAACAGACATTTCTCAAAAGAAGACATTCATACAGCCAACAGACACATGAAAAAATGCTCATCATCACTGGCCATCAGAGAAATGCAAATCAAAACCACAATGAGATACCATCTCACACCAGTTAGAATGGCGATCATTAAAAAGTCAGGAAACAACAGGTGCTGGAGAGGATGTGGAGAAATAGGAACGCTTTTACACTGTTGGTGGGATTGTAAACTAGTTCAACCATTATGGAAAACAGTATGGTGATTCCTCAAGGATCTAGAACTAGATGTACCATATGACCCAGCCATCCCATTACTGGGTATATACCCAAAGGATTATAAATTATGCTGCTATAAAGACACATGCACACGTATGTTTATTGCAGCACTATTCACAATAGCAAAGACTTGGAATCAACCCAAATGTCCATCAGTGAGAGATTGGATTAAGAAAACGTGGCACATATACACCATGGAATACTATGCAGCCATAAAAAAGGATGAGTTTGTGTCCTTTGTAGGGACATGGATGCAGCTGGAAACCATCATTCTTAGCAAACTATCACAAGAACAGAAAACCAAACACCGCATGTTCTCACTCATAGGTGGGAACTGAACAATGAGATCACTTGGACTCAGGAAGGGGAACATCACACACCGGGGCCTATCATGGAGAGGGGGGAGGGGAGAGGGATTGCATTGGGAGTTATACCTGATGTAAATGACGAGTTGATGGGTGCAGCACACCAGCATGGCACAAGTATACATATGTAACAAACCTGCACGTTATGCACATGTACCCTACAACTTAAAGTATAATAATAATAAATAAATTTTAAAAAAAAAGAAATCTTAATTCAAACTGAATGAAAGTAAAATGAAAGCAATTGTTTTAGCTCGTGTAAATTAAAACATAGTCAGATACAGCTTGATCCAGTAATTCAATGTATCACTTCTTTCCTCTGATCCATTTCTCAGACCTAATGCCCAATGCGTTATTTCCATTCTGATTCTGGGTTTAAGATAGCTCCAGTCCTATGTATATTAATATTCAAGAAACAATAAATGTCTCATTGGCTCTAGTGGTACCTTTTGTTCACACCTGAATAACATTCTATGTCCAGAGAAATGAGACTCTCTGGGTGTTTTACTTACAGTTCATGGATTCTACCCTTGGGGTAGTTGTGGAAAACAGCTTCTAAAAAGACATATGGACTGAAAATGGGAGGAAAAAATATGGGACGAAAACCACACGTTTTTGCAGCCCTTTCAGAGTTGTCATTAAAAAGCAACTGCCCTGGTGCGTGCCAAGACACATCCTTCATCTAGGTGGGGACCAATGTAACTAATCTTTACCAATGGACTATGAGCAGAATTGATATGTATCACTTCTAGGGCAAGGTCGTTAGGAAAGTGGACCTATCCCCCCTTCCTTTGGCTAGAACTCAGGACTCTAAAGGCCTGTTAAACTAATAAAATTCAATGAATCATTTATATTAGCAGTATAAATGAGATGATAGGTAAGGATGGATGTTGGGAGCAAAAAAATATATACACACCATGCAAATAAAGCACAAACCAATCCAACATACAAATAAAAGTAATAAGCAAAACCAAAGAAAACAATATAGCAAAACACAGCAATTTCCCAATACCTTTCATTTGCTCTCGCTCTACCGTGCCATCAAGTCCTTGTGGTACCTATGTTTTCTTTATTCTCAATATTTAAACATCTCCCTACTCTTATTTACCAAATATTCCTAAACCTCCTAACTTGACTCTTTAACTGGTAAAAGAACATAGTTAACAGATCGTGTCTGCCCTCACACACACACACACACACACACACACACACACACACACACACACTACCGCCCAACAGGTTCTCCTCTTTCCAGCTGCTTAGACAGAGTCAATTTATCAAGACAGGGAAATTGTGATAGAGAAAGATGAATTCACGCAGAGCTCTATGTACAGGAGACTGGAGTTTTATTGTTACTGAAATCAGTCTCCAAGAAAACTTGAGAATCAAGGTTTTTAAGGATAATTTGGTGGGTAAGGGGTTGGAAAGTGGGGAGTGCTGATTTGGGTCAGGCCGGAGATGAAATCATAGGGAGTCAAGTCAAAGCTGTCCTCTTGCACTGAGTAAGTTCCCAGCTGGTGGCCACAAGACCAGATGAGCCAGTTTATCCATCTGGGTGGTGCCAGCTGATCCACTGAGCACGGGGTCTGCAAAATATCTCAAACACTCATCTTAGGTTTTAAAAATACAATAGTAATGTTATCTCTAGGAGCAATTTGGAACATTTAGAATCTTGCAGCCTCTAGCTGCATGACTTCTACACAGTAATTTCTAATCTTACAACTAATTTGTTAGTCCTACAAAGGCATTCTAGTTCCCAGGCAGGAAGAGGATTTGTTTTGGAAAAGAGTTGTTACTGTCTTTGTTTCAAAACTAAACTATAAACTAAATTCCTCCCAAAGTTAGCTTGGCCTGTGCCCAGGAACGAACAAGCACAGCTTGGAGTTTAGAAGCAAGTTGGAGTCAGTTAGTTCAGATCTCTTTCACTGTAATAACTGTCTCAGTTATTTTTGCAAAGGCAATTGCACACACACACATGCACTTTGAAACCCACACTATACAAGCAAATGCTTAAAAATAATTTACTCCTCAAGACACATTTCAATTATGTACATAATTCAATTTTAACATGAAGATCCTGAAATCATCTTTTTCAAAATGAACACCCCTTTTTTCCTCTTCAATTTATCCTAATTTAAAAGCACCTCATTTCTGATGGTAGTGATAATTGGTTGCTTAACTTGTTAAAAATTTAAAGAAAAATACAATTTTATTATATGTGCTCAGCTGCATTTAGGAATCTTGATGCCCATACTCCTAATCTTTAATCCCAATATGTGTGTTAATAAAGATACTGATTATATTATTATGTAGTCAATTATATTATTATGTAGTCACAGAAAATATTCTCTCTCATTTTCCTAACCAATGAACTAACTTATCATGCAAGAAAAATAAATTGGTCATCTACGCTATTAATGAGAAGATAATGATAACGTGCAACATGTGATAAATATTCCACAATTTCAACTGATGTTATGGTATGGAAATTTGGAAATTAAACCAATAACAACAAAAATAAATAGAATATTGGGAAAAGGGTCTTTGAAAATATTTTAACGGCCATTCATGTAAACTGATCTCATACATCCATAGAATGAATAAATTACCAAACTTTGTGTAACCTACAGTATGAATAGAAATGAACTAGGAAAAAATAAAGGAGGAAAAGAAAGAAATACAGCAGAGAAAACAATAAGAAAATAATCCCGAGAGAGGTGGCTGCTTGATTTAGTTGAAGTACTGCAAGAGGAAAAAAAAAAAAAATGGATAATAGAAACAGGCTCATAGATGATTCAATAATGGAGTTTTCAGACAAAGATTTTAAAATAACTGTTGTTATTATGCTAAAACTAACAGACCTCAAGATGGAGGATTTCAGTACAGAAGTAGAATCTGTATACAAGTATCAAATCAAAATTCCAAACCTGTGAACGTAATAATTGTAGTCAATAACTTCACAAATAGATTTAATTGGAAACTGGGCAAAGCTGACAGAATATTATTTAGTGAACTAGATAAAATTATAGAAAGTGACTTTTAGTTTAGTGGCTTTCATGTATAAGTATATATATAGTTTTTAACATCATCCACAGAAAAGAATACCTTTTACCAAACTAATAGTACTTCTCATGAAACAATACTTACTCTGATTATATGTCATTTAACTTTGTTCAATAATATACTAATAGTATGTTTAACTTCTCAGTGTATGTAGTATAAACATCACCTATATAAACATACAGCCAAAAAAACTATAGTTAAGCTTAATAGCCTTTTCAATATCTCACAATTAGAGCTATAAATAGAATTCAATGTGTAGTAACATCATGTTTTTTACATACCATGAGTTTTTTATATTACAGCCAATACTGTCAATACTTATTAGAAATTCCATTACCAAGCAGCAACTCTTGGCTCAAGCATTTATAATTATTGTTTGTCTTCAATGTTATCAATGTTTGTCTTCAATGTTTATCAATCAATAAAATGTTTGCACCGCCTAAAATATGAAAATCATTTTTAAGATAAATGAAAAAATTGGAAGGCAAAATTGTAGTAAATCAGTACAACCATGTAACAAAATTTATAAAAAAGGAGTACAAGAAACATGGAAAAAAATTATTAACTTGATGAATTGATAAGTTTTCTGATCATTTCTCTATAGCTATACTTTTCTTTCTGCAACACAGAAGAATCAGAAGGATGGAAGATGGTACCAGAATAATGTTGCTTCATTTTAAATTATGATAAATTAATTTCAGATAACATTATAAATTCAAGTTTCTGACTTCATTATAGAAAGGTCTGGAATATTTTGTAAATGATTTTAAGCTAAATGTCTTTTCTGATTACATACACACATTCAATTAGCAGTCCATCAGATGGGGTAGATTGGTTAGAGTAAGTATTTTACATTCTAATCTTATTTTTGTATCTGAACCATGCTGGCATACCTCATTACACTTTACATCTCATGTTTATCTTCTATAAGAAAGAAGATTGTAACACAAATTTATATAGTACAGATATTTTGAGAGTTGTTTAAATAATGATTGAAAGACCTGTAAAATGATTAGTGCTGCAACATTGCCAATAAGTTATGTTTATGCAACTGATAAAAAAATACATTTAATAAACTAGTCATATTATTTATTATTTTCTGAGTATCATCCTGACATATCAAGAAATTATTATCAAGAAATTATATTTTAGTAAATGTCATCATATTGCCATTGTTGATTAATTTTGGTCTTCTACAAGGTGCAGCTTATAATAATTTTCACAAAAAAAAGTTTTATAATTACTGACTAGATAACTATATTCATTATCATCATACGATAGTGCCTGTTTGTGCATGGTCCTCTGTGAAGTACTATACAGACAAGTTTCACTGAAATCGCCCAATCAGGTATTATTTTTCTTTTCTTTTCTTTTTTTTTTTTTTTTTTTTGAGACGGAGTCTTGCTCTGTCACCCAGGCTGGAGTGCTGTGGCCGGATCTCAGCTCACTGCAAGCTCTGCCTCCCGGGTTCCCGCCATTCTCCCGCCTCAGCCTCCCGAGTAGCTGGGACTACAGGCGCCCGCCACCTCGCCCGGCTAGTTTTTTTTTTTTTTTTTTTTTTTTTGTATTTTTTAGTAGAGACGGGGTTTCACCGTGTTCGCCAGGATGGTCTCGATCTCCTGACCTCGTGATCCGCCCGTCTCGGCCTCCCAAAGTGCTGGGATTACAGGCTTGAGCCACCGCGCCCGGCCTCAGGTATTATTTTTCATCTGCTAACCCACAAAGCCTTAAATGGATTATTGATCAATATTTTTTTCCCTTTCTGCTCCACTGGTACATTTTTTTCAAATGAAACCAAAATAATGTATTAGGAAAAAAGAATATTGAAGTAAAAAGGAAATGGGTTTGCATTCTAGTTCATGATTAGTAGCTATTTCTCCCTCTGAAAAATATTTGTTGGGCATTGACTGTCATCAGTGATCCAAACAAAGACCCTTGTCCCTATGTTGCTTGATATAAATAATGAAGTTAAGCATTCCTCACTCAATTTCCTTATTTGTAAATGGGAGATAATAGGATTATAGTATATTATTCCCAAGGTTGTGTTGACTATTAAATGTATGTATCTTCGTATCAAAATTTGTATTGACAGATATGCCAATATTTTTGCATTTATTTAACACATGTTCAGATTTTTCCTAATAGAGTCAGTAATATTTATCTAAGCCAGTTTGTAGATATTTTGTGGGTTTTGCTACCAAATTTTTACTCAAAGGAGAAAACAGGCTTTCAATTTATTTAATGACTCTCATTGCTGGTGTGTTAGCAGGCCTGCTCAGGTCTTTTCATCATTTGTGTCCTATCACATTGGCATTATCACCCTTTGCAACGTGTTATGATCCAGGCTTAACTACCAGTAAAATGATATTAAGAGCATCATAGATTCAATAATTTTTTTTCTTCATCTCCAAACAAGGGCATCAATTACTTTAGATGCTAACAGTCTGATTAATTGCATACTTAATGAATTAGAGCAATAAACACTCCATTATAAACACGTATAGACTTAAACGTAAAACCCAACACTATGAAAACCCTGGAGGATAACCTAGGGAATACGATTCCGGATATGGAACAGGCAAAAATTTCGTGAATAAAATGCCAGAAGCAATTGCAACAAAAGCAAAAATTGACAAATGGGATCTAATTAAAATACCGAGGTTCCTCACAGCAAAAGAAACTGTCAAGAGTAAAGAGACCACCTTCAGGATGAAAGAAAAATTTCAAAAACTATGCATCTGACAAATGTCTAATATCCACCATCTATAAGAAACTTAAACAAATTAATGAGAAAAAACAAACAACCCCATTAAAAAATGGGCAAAGGAGATGAATAGACACTTTTCAAAAGCAGACATACATGTGGCTACAATCATATGAAAACAAGCTCAACATCATTATTAGAGAAATGCCAACAAAACCACAGGATGATATCATCTCACATCAGTAAAAATGGCTGTTATTCAAAAGTCAAAAAATAACAGATGCTGGCGAGGTTGTTGAGAAAAGGGAACGCTTATACACTGTTAGTGGGAGTGTAAATTAGTTCAATCATTGTGCAAAGCAGTGTGTTTGTTCCTCAACGAGCTAAAAATAGAACTACCATTTGACCCAGCAATCCCATTACTGGTCATGTACCCAAAGGAATATAAATCATTCTGTCATAAAGACACGTGTACACATATGTTCATTGCAGCACTATTCACAACAGCAAAGACATGCAATCAACCTAAATATCCATTAATGGCAGACTGGATAAAGAAAATGTGGCACATATAGACCATAGAATACTATGCAACCATAAAAAGCATGAGATTAGGTCCTTTGCAGGAATATTGATGGAGTTGGAGACCATTATCCTTAGCAAACTAACTCAGGAACATAAAACCAAATATTTATGCCCTTCCTTATAGGTAGGAGCTAAATGATGAGAACACATGGGCACAGAGAGGAGAACAACAGACACTGGGGCCTACCTGAGCGTGGAGGTTGGGAAGAGGTAGAGGATCAGGAAGAATAACTAATGGGTACTAGGCTTAATGCCTGGGTGACAAAATAATTTGTACAACAAACCCCCATGTCACAGATTTATTTATAAAACAAACATGCACATGTACCCCTAAACGTAAAAGTTTAAAAAAAGAAATAAGAAAAAAATACTGATTTCTCATATACATGTGTACACATGCACACACACGGTCACATACACTTACACATTTATTTGATTGTCTTGTGCAACTTTTTACTTGCCACAAGTTACTGCTTATGAAAATATAGTCATTTTTAAACATTTTTTGAATAAAAATGTTCACATTTAACTTTTCTATAATGGGCCATTGCTGTAAAGAAAAATCTCCAAAGAAATATTGATATTACTAGAAATTAAGAGAGGAAATGGAAGTGGTCTGCCACAGTGTGGTGAAATTCTAGAGTTCTAGAACTGTGCAGATACCAGCTATTAATAAGACTTTGGCCTACTTTTTTAAAAATTTAGGGCTTCAGTTTTCACATCTATGTACAGCTCAAGTTTATAAAATATAATATATTTAATACAGGTAAGGTGAAATTGAAGTAGGTATTAGTAGGAGATTAAAACATTTAGACTTGGAAACTTCTATGAGGAAATCAAAACTTATTTTTAGGGGATCATTACTTATACTTCAAATTGAGATCAGAGGCTTTATTTCAGGAGGTGATGTTGTCCAATTGGAGGGGAGGCAAAACAGACTGCCTACTCTGAGCAAGCAAGTAATTCA
Source organism: Macaca nemestrina (assembly GCF_043159975.1). Lineage (NCBI taxonomy): Eukaryota > Metazoa > Chordata > Mammalia > Primates > Cercopithecidae > Macaca > Macaca nemestrina. The sequence continues at coordinate 11,325 of NW_027257705.1, read as the reverse complement.
CTCCTGCAACAGGAACACAAGAGCTTTTTCAAAGGACAAATGGACTGGGTATATGTATGCTCTATACCTCAACACAGGAGCTAGAACCCCAAAGATGCCTTGATGGATCTATTCAGATTACTACTGTTGGGCTCAGCTGATGTACAGCTCACAGAGGAAGAGCAACCTGTCATCTGTCTGTGATAGACTAGGTAATCAGATTTGACAGCAATCATCATAATATAAGCAACAACTAACATCTATTTAATCCTTACTCTACGACAGTCACTGCTCCAAAAATAGACTAGATGTTAGTCTATTTTTTCAAACATATATGATACATACTATTACTATTTTCATTTTACAGATGAGGAAACTGACACACAAACTTTTATATAAATGTTTCAAGAATATGCAGCTAATATTTGGTGAAACCAGTGTTAGAACACAGGCAGCTAGACGCCAGAGCTCACACCCTTAGTCACTAGGATGGCCCATTAAAGGCTGGCCCAGATCAGTTGCTCTGACCATGTGGGGGAACACAAGCAGGAATATAAGTCCCCTTCAGTGCTGGAGGTAGATTCATTCCTGCCCAGGTTGATTTTTATACTAAATTAAGTCATATGGACAATGACTAACCTGCAGAACTAAGTTAGGCAATGAACTCCCTCCGAATAAAGAAAAGTGTGGGAGCTGTAACTTCTGAGCATCCTCCCTCTCACATAGAGTTTGTGTGGGCTGAGACCAGACTAGTCTCCAGCAGGGGGACAATGGAGAATGCTGAGCTGCTTCCAAGAATAACTGTATCTCCATATAAAGGGAAGGATGGTATCATTCATATGAAACTAAACCTAATGATAGAAGACAGATAGGTAGAAGGCTGCTGGGCTGAGGGTTACCAGACCTTTCACGATGTATATATAGATAGATATATGTCTATCTATCTATCTATGTACACACACACACACCTCTCTCTCTATATATAATCGATATATAGATATCCATCTATCTATATAGATCGATATATAGATATCTATAGAGAGATATCTATATATCGATCTATATATATATATAGAGAGAGAGAGAGAACATATGCATTTTGTTGTGGTGTGGGTGGGTGTGTATAGATTAGATATAATTTTTTTAACCAAACAATTGACCTAATCATTGATCATACAATGGACTAGGAAAGGCAAGAATGTGTTTCTCCATGACAAGACACTAACTGAGTGTCTACTATTGGATCAGAATGGTATTATAAATGAAAATACAAATAATTATGATATATATCTAACTTTCAAGGAGTCCTGCCTTTCTAAAGGGAATAATTTATATATTTTAAAATTTAGATTAAGATCATACTAAAAATCTACATTGCATGGCAAAGGAGTGTGATAGGCTGAGTTTTGAAAGTGTAGAATATGAATGTGGTGAATTATTCCTTTGGCTCTTGCAACTTTTGACAGAGAACAAATTTGTAAGGCTGGAAGTCATTTGTCTGTCAACAGAAATGTCAGCAAAATTCTCATAATGCAAGTCTTCTTAGGCTGCATAACAATTCAATCCTTATGTACACTCTTCTTTTAGGTCAAATTTTCATTAAGTTAATCATAATATAGATGATATGCCTGAGCTGTAATTTCTAAATTTTTATTCAATATTAACTTTTCATTTCAGTCATAAGCAAGTCTTTGAGTTTGACTATTTTTTTATAAACATAGACCCATAATTTTACAACTACGTACATCTCACATGATACATACAGATGTATATTATATAATATAATATACATCAAAAGGAGGTATTATTTAAATAACCCAAATCATTCGTTGTTTCAGAAATCCATATTTATGAAAATATTGCTGATTTAAGAATTATTTCTTGACTTAATATTATAGCTGGCTTTTGTGAACACAACCAATATATAAAACCCATGGGCTGGCGTGGTGGCTTATGCCTGTAGTCCCAGCACTTTGGGAGGCTGAGGCGGGTGGATTACGAGGTCAGAAGATTGAGACCATTCTGACTAACATGGTGAAACACTGTCTCTACTAAAAATATAAAAAATTAGCCAGGCCTGGTGGCACACACTTATAATCCCAGCTACTTGGGAGGCTGAGGCAAGAGAATCCCTTGAAACAGGGAGGCGGAGGTTTCAGTGAGCCAAGATTGTGCCACTGCAGTCCAACCTGGACAAGAGAGCAAGGCTCCGTCTCAAAAACAACAACAGCAACAACAATAACAACAAAAAAACCATGGATAAATTTCAGAGTAAAAGGCTGCTTGAGTAATAAAGAAACAATATGTTCAATATTTCCATCACATAACAAAATCGTGTATTATCAGTATTCTCTTGTTGCCTCAAAGACCTGCACACATATGACATCATTTTGACTTGGTATGATTTAGGAAACTGTTCCTTGGAGAAAATGTTGGAACTAATGAAGCTTATTTTATTATTGATTTGAGACTTGTGGTTGATTGACTTGTTAACTTAATAAGTCACTTGACTAAATGCAACACTTAAATGAAACACTCTTTCTTGAAATAGCCTTCACCGATGATGTCAAAGCAGTTTGATTTGCTTTCAAAGGAAATTCTGGGTTCAGTGTTTAAAGTTATATTTTTCATGTGTAAACAGATATATTAGTGCAAGAGTTTTAAATCTGGGAACTACTGGCATTTTAGACCAGGAAATTATTTTTGTGAGGGATGTTCTGTGCATTATAGCATATTTAGTAGCATCCCTGGTCTCTATTCACTAGATACTAGTAACAACAATCCACTAAAGTTATGACATCCTAAAATGCCTACAAATATTACTTAATGTTCCCTGGAGTTAAAATATACCTCCCATCCTTTTTAAGTAGGACTATTACTTGAGGGCTAAGGGAATTCAGAGATCACAAATCAAGGGCAAGATCTAAGCACACGAATTTTTCTAGAAAGGTCTTGAGTCATAGAAAGCACATTCAGTATGAATTAAATTGAAAATATGACTTCTGTGTTTTATTGTGTTAAAATTATTAAAAGACTTAATGATTAGTAATGTATATATATTTTAAAGTTAATCAACTTCAAGATGGAAATAATTTACTTAATGCAAATTAAGATCATCTATGTTTCCAAATTAAGAAAATACAATGTTTGAAATCATTACTGTTCTTGACAGTTTCTTTTGGTCCTAAATTATCTGTCCCTGAAGGTCTATCTTCTAAAATTTTCAGAATTGAAGACTAGTATAATTTTGTTTCTGAAAATAATCGACCTTTTCAGAATGAGTTATTTTACACACCACTTTACCAATACTGGCATTCTCCAATTAACAAGCATTTTACACTGAAGGTTAATTGAAGAAAAATGTATCTTAAATAAGAGAGATATTATTTGGACTTCTTAAAAAAAAAACATGTTTTAAAAACATGTACTTAAAAGATGGTGACCACGAAATTAATTCTTAGACTTATCTAATCATTGCATGAAACTCAGAAAACACAGTACTATGACAAAGAAATTAGAAACATAGTGTTATTAATACAATTTTTAATTAAACATTATCTTTAAATAAACATGACATAAAGAATACTCGTATTCACCAGAACTAGCTCCATTCTTTTCTTATACAGTAGAAATTATCATTTATATTAAAGATCACCCTAGAGTTAGTTAATTGTGTCTAGAGTGTAATAAAAATAATTCAAACTTGGGAATTCTTAATAAATCCAAACTTTATAATTTGTGTCAGCCTCAGAACAATTCAACAGTCTTAAGAGTCCCTGTCCTTATTTCTAATGTTATTAAGGAGGAAACATAAGCAATATGTTATATCCAATTACTAAATTAATATGTGCTCATTTATTCTGTTGAGTTGAAGGTAAAACTTCTGGCATTTCTGGAAGCCAAGATATGTCAATTCTCAAGTCAAGACAAGATTTACTAAAAATGTCTGCGGTGGACCACAGACCCTCTTACAAGCTTCACACCGCTCTTCCTCAGTGGTGCCTTAGATTTCTATAAATAGAACTGCTTTGGAAAGCAGTAGAATATTACAACCACATCAAGATACTCAAGGGGTTTCACAGACAAAATATTCACACAATGCTAGTGGGTATTCTCTGTGGGGTACACTGACAAATGACTTATCACACCATTCATTCACAACAAGATGCTAAACCCTAAAGCTACCATATAGATTTTCAAATTGAGATTAACAGATGGGAAAATAATAAATATGTCATGTGGTCTCAATTACTATATAAAAATGGTTTTGCTGAAATGTTTTTATTCTCAGTGGATTTTAAGTCCTTGAAATTGTTTTAGGCTTTTATCTAAACATAAAGGCCATTTAAAAACCAGTTGTCTCTTGAAAAGTGAAAAACTCCAATTTATGTAAATTTGGTGCTCCCGTTGAGGCTATATCAGTCTCTTCATTGTAAAAGTTATGGCTACTATATTGGCTCTAATGTGTGCATATAATGTTTCTTTCAGTAATATTAGATTTAGACTGCATTTCTCCCAAAAATTATTCTGCGTTTTAGGAAGATCTGTGGCCGGGTAGCTAACTACAGGGTATCTGATCCACAGGCCAGAGGAGAGGAAGAAGGACATTGGTACAGTTTAGATTTGTGTCCTCGCCCAAATCCCATGTCAAATTATATTCCCCAGTGCTGGAGGAGGGACCTGGTGGGAGGTGATTGAATCATGGAGTGGATTTTCCCCTTGCTATTCTCGTGATAGTGAGTGAGTTCTCAAAAGATCTGGTTGTTTAAAGGTGTGTAGCACCTCCCACTTCTCTCTCTTCCTCCTGTTTCAGCCATGTAGGACATGCCTGCTTTCCTTTCACTTTCTGCCATGATTGTAAGTTTTCTAAGGCCTCCCCAGCCATGCTTCCTGTACAGACTGTGGAACAATGAGCAATTAAACCTATTTTCTTTGTAAATTATCCAGTCTTAGGTAGTTGCTTTATAGGGATGTAAGAATGAACTAACAAGAACATTGGCACCAGGAGTGGGGCATTGCCATATGGATACCTAGAAGTGTGGAAGCAACTTTGCAATTGGGTAACAGCAGAAGAATGGAACAGTTTGGAGGGCTCAGAAGAATAAAAAAAAGATGAGGGAAAGTTTGGAACTTCCTAGAGGCCAGTTAAATTGTTGTGACCAAAATGCTGATTGTGACATAAACAACAAAGTCCATGCCAAGGTGATCTCAGATGGAGATAAGAAACTTATTGGAACTGAAACAAAGGTCACTTTTGTTATGCATCAGCAAAGAGGTTGGAGTCATTGTGCCCCTGCTTTAGAGGTCTGTGGGACTTTGAACTTGAAAGTAATGATTTAGGGCATCTGGTGGAATACATTTCTAAATAGAAAAACATTCAAGATGTGTCCTGAACAAAGAAATAACCTGGAATTGAAACTTATATTTAAAAGGGAAGTAGAGTATAAATGTTTGAAAAATTTGCAGCCTGGCCATTTGGTAAAAAAGAAAATCCCATTTTCTGGAGAGGAATTCAAGTCGGCCGCAGAAATTTGCTTAAGTAAAGAGGAGCTGAATGTTAGTAACATAAATGCTCCCAAAACATTTCAGAGATCTTTATGGCAGCCCTTCCCATCACAAGCATAGAAGCCTAGGAGGGAAGGATAGTTTGGTGGCTGGGCCCAGAGTCCTGCTGTCCTGTGCAACCTCAAGACACTGCTCCCTGCATCCCGGTCACTCCATCTCTAGCCGTGGCTAAAAGGGCCACAGATACATTTCAGGCTGCTGCTGCAGAGGGTGCAAGTCATAATCCTTGGCAGTTTCCATGTGTTGTTAAGCCTGCAGGTGCACAGAGGGCAAGGGTAGAGACTTGGTAGCCTCCTCCTGGATTTCAGAGGATCTATGGAACACTTGGATGTCCAAGGAGAAGTCTGCTGTAGGAGTGGAGCCCTCATGTAGAACCTCTACTAGGGCAGTGCAGAGGGAAAATGTGGGGTTGGAGCCCAAACACAGACTCTTCACTGGGGCACTGCCACCATCCTTCAGACCCCAGAATGGTTGATCCACTGACAGCTTACACCATAAAACTGGAAAAGCTGCAGGCACTCAAAGCAAGCTGGTAAAAGCAGCTAAAGAGGCTGCACTATGCAGCACCAAAAGGGCAGAGATGCCCAAGGCCTTGCAAACCTATTCTTTTCATCAGTGTGGCCTGGATATGAGGCATGGAGTCAAAGGAGATTGTTTCGTAGCCTTAAGATTTAATGACTGACATCCTGAGTTTTGTACTTGCATGGGGCCTGTAGTCCCTTTGTTTTGGCTAGTTTATCCCTTTTGAAATGGGTGTACTTACCCAATGCTGGTATGTCCCATGGTATCTTGGAAGTAACTAACTTGGTTTTTGTTTTGTTTTGCTTTTTAATTTTACATGCTCATAGGTAGAAGAGACTTGCCTTGTCTCAGATGAGACTTTGGACTATGGGCTTTTGAGTTAATGCTGGAATGAATTAACACTTTGAGGAACTGTTTAAAAGGCATGATCACATTTTGAAATGTAAGAAAGACATGAGATTTGAGATGGACCGGGATGAAATGATATGGTTTCAATTTGTATCTCTGCCCAAATCTCATGTCAAATTACAATCCCCAGGGCTGGAGGAGTGGTCTGATGGGAGATGTCTGGATCATGGGGGCAGATTTCCCCTTGCTGTTCTTGTGATAGTGAGTGAGTTCTCATGAGATCTGGTTGTTTAACAGTGTGTAGCACCTCTCCCCATGCTCTCTTTCTCCTGCTCCGGCCATGTAAGATGTACATCCTTCCTCTTTGCCTTCCATCATGATTGTAAGTTTCCTGAGGTCTCTCCAGCTTTGCTTCCTGTACAGAGTATGGAATTGTGAGCCAATTAAATCTATTTCTTTTCATTATAAATTACCTAGTGTCAGGTTGTTCTTTTTTTTTTTCCTTTTTTCTTTTTTTTTTTTTTTTTTTTTTTTTTTGAGATGGAATCTTGCTCTATTGCCCAGGCTGGAGTGCAGTGGTGTGATCTCGGCTCACTGCAAGCTCCGCCTCCCGCGTTCACACCATTATCCTGCCTCAGCCTCCTGAGTAGCTAGGACTGCAGGTGCCCGCCACCATTCCCAGCTAATTTTTGTGTGTTTAGTAGAGATGGTGTTTCACCAATCTCCTGACTTCATGATCCACCTGCCTCAGCCTCCCAAAATGCTGGGATTACAGGCATGAGCCACCATGCACAGCCCAGGTCATTCTTTATAGCAAAGAAAAAATGGCTTAATACAGACATCTTAGTTTTGCACTGGCAGAAAAACAGGTAGAGACACAGAGGCGGAGGCCAACTTCAATCATTTTGCTGATGCCTCACATGCATTTCAGATTGTCTATGTGTTTAGAAAAAAATTAGTAAAGATTGTTGTATTTTCCTGCAGGTTGTCCTAAAGTTTCCCAATGCAAAGCTATCATCATCCCAACAAAGTCAATGTCCCCCGAAGGTACTGGGATGAAAAGTAAAGGACCTTAGGGAGTATGTGGTGAGAATAGTATAGTGGACAACTGATGCTGCTAGAAGTCAATCAATTTCTGAGGTGACCCAGTCTCTGTAAGCTGGTGACTCCATGGAATAAGGAAAGCATGGAGGCCATGCATGTAATAACCAGCTCTGGCTGTAACTCCTTTTTAAAAATTTTTTACAAGCCATCGAAACATTGTAAAGCTTAGATTATGCCATCACTGTTAAAAATTAGGGCAAGGTCTGTGTGTGGGGTGTCAAGAAATGACCGAGCAGATTTATTAATTTTTACAATATTGATGGAACATACATATAGCAACTCCCTGAATCTTTTCAATAATATTTGGAGGAAGGAACCTGGTTTGAGAAAGAAAGAAGAAAGAAAAAGAAGAAAGAAAGAAAGAAAGAAAGAAAGAAAGAAAGAAAGAAAGAAAGAAAGAAAGAAAGAAAGAAAGAAAGAAAGAAAGAAAGAAAGAAAGAAAGAAAGGAAGGAAGGAAGGAAGGAAAGAAAGAGGGAAAGAAAGAAAGAAAGGAAAGGAGAGAGAGAAGGAAGGAAGGAAGGAAGGAAGGAAGGAAGGAAGGAAGGAAGGAAGGAAGGAAGGAAGGAAGGAATAGGGAGAGAGAAAAAGAGAAAGAAAGAGAGAAAGAAAAAATAAGAGAATGAGAAAAACAAAGTGAAGAAAAAAGAAATCCCTGAAGGGTACAAAATTCAAAGACGATGAAAGGATTATAAATATGAGTGAGGTAGTAGATCCTATCATTTGCTATCAAGATTCCATATTCAGAAGGAACTGAGGAATTCAGTGTTATATAATACACCTTTCTTATTAACCACAGTTGCTGAAGGAAAGTTCCCACTAAATAAAAGGTAATTACAACTTTTATTTTAGATTCAGGGGACACGAGCAAGTTTATTACAAAGTATACTGTGTGATGCTATGCTTTGGGTGAGACTGAACCCATCATGCTGGTAGTGATGGGTTCCGTGAGTACAGAACTCAATACATAGTTTTTCAGTTCTTGCCCTCCTCTCTTACCACCCCCTCTAGTAATCGCCAGTATCTATTGTTTCCATCTTTATATTCATGTGCACTCAATGTTTAGCTCCTACTTATGAGAATATGTGGTATTTTTGCTTTTCTCTTTCTATGTTAGTTTGCTTAGGGTAATGGCCTACAGTTGCATCCACATTGGTGCAAAAGACATTATTTTGTTCTTTTTATGGCTGTGGGAGTATTCCATGATATATATGTAACAAATTGTTTTTATCCAATGCACATTGATGGGTGCCTGGGTTGATTTCATGATTTTACTATTGTGAATAGTGCTGTGATGAACATATATGTGCATGTGTTCTTTTGGTAAAATAGTTTATTTTCTTTTGGGTATATACACAGTAATGGGATTGCTGGGTCAAATGGTAGTTCAACTCAGTTCTTTGGGAAATCTCCAAACTGCTTTCCACAGTGGCTGAGCTAATTCAGATTCCCAACAAGAGTGTATAAGTGTTCCTTTTTCTCTGCAGCCTCGCCAACATCTGCTATTTTTTGATGTTTTAATGACAGGCATTCTGACTAGTGTGACATGATATTTCATTGTGGTTTTTATTTGCATCTTTTGATGATTAGTGATGATGATCGTTTTTTCATATGTTTGTTGGCACTTGTATGTCTTCTTCTGAGAAGTGTCTGTTCATGTCCTTTGCCCAGTTTTTAACGGGGGTAATTTGTATTTGTTTGTTGAGTGGTTTAAGTTTCTTATAGGTTCTGGGTTCAAAATCTAATGACTTTTATTTGGATGAATAGTCTGCAAATATGTTCTCTAATCCTACAGGTTGTCTGTTTACTCTTGATAGTTGCTTTTGCTGTATAGAAATTCTTTAGTTTAATTAGGTTCCATTTATCAATTTTTGTTTTTGTTGCAGATGCTTTTAGGGACTTAGTCATAAATTATTTGCCAAGAACAATATTGAGTAAGGTATTGTATTTCTAGGCTTTTTTCTGGGATTCCTATACTTCGAGGTCTTAACATTTAAGTCTAAGCCATCTTGAGTTAAGTTTTGTATATTGTGAAAGGGAGGGGTCCAGTTTCCTCCTTCTGCATATCAACAGCCAGTTATCACAGCACCATTTATAGAATATAACTTTTCATTTCAAGTAATACACACTCAACATGTAAAACTTGAAATTTAAAAATATATATTTTATATAGTACACTCCTTTAGAGATAACACAATGTCTTCAGCAGCATTCTAAAATCATCTTATGATTAAACATATACAGGTACACCTACCTATATAATTCACAATAATGCTAAAATGTATTTTTTAGTATGATATTGTTACTAAAAATACATATATATTCATATCAACAGATTTTTTATGCATAACTCTTAACAGAATATACCAAAATCTGTTTAAATAATTTTCTGTTTTTAAGTAATTTTCAAGAAAAATTCCTGCTTTACCGTAAACTACTCCTCTGATTTTTTATTTTATTAATCAGAAACTACAAAAAAAAGTTAAAGAAGTGAACATTAAAAAATGGCATTATGCTTCTGCATTGTCTGATGTTGGCTAGTACATTTAAATAGGTTTTATTTATCATGTTTAAAAAGAAATTATCCTATTTGTAGCTCCTCAGAGAGGACCAAGAATTGGTATTGAATTTTTCAAATTACCTTTTGCATTAATAGGGATGGTCAAATGACTTTTTCTTGCTTGAACTATTAATGTGGTAAATTATATTCATAGATACCTAATATTGAACTATATTTTCGCTGCTGTAATTTAAATGTTGTGCTGTTATGAAATCAACTTTGGACATTTTTGAATAATTTTTTATCTGTAATTTCTTTTTTTGCACTTTGTTATTTTATTTTTAACCTGTGTTCATCTTGATTCTTTTAAGGGGTTTTAGAAAAATTCAATTTTTCTAAACTCTAGATGAATTTAAATGTATTTTAATTATAAAAAATGTATTAATAATATAAATATTTATAAATATTATTTTTTTCTACCAGTCATGCTCATTATAGTTCATCAGATTTTTACAATTTATAATGTTATTTTATAATAATTTTATTTACTAAATGTAGCAAAAATTTTATTGGCCCAAAACATGCTTAGATTTATTAAACAACAAATAATTTGTTATTTATTTAATAAATCATCATTGGAGACTTCGCCATTATATTTTTCCTTGTTGTTTTTCATATTCTAAGTCTTGCAGTGAAGGCTTTTTTTTATTTTGTAAAAAATAAAAATTTAAGAGAATAAACTTTTCCCACAGTGTTGATCCTTGATTTTTTTTTTTTTTTTTTTTTTTTTTTTTTTTTTTTTTTTGAGACAAGATGTTACTCTGTTGCCCATGCTGGAGTGCAGTGGCACAATCATGGCTCACTGCAGCCTGAACCTTCTGGGCTCAAGCAATCCTCCCACCTCAGCCTCTCTCGTGGCTGTGACTACAGATGCATACCATTAAGCCTGGCTAATTTTTTTGTATTTTTTGTAAAGATAAAGTTTCACTAGATTTTAACTCCTGGGCTCAAGCCATTTGCCTATCTCAGCCTCCCAACGTGTTAGGATTACAGAAAATATCCTCAATTTTTAAAATAATATACATTATTTCTTATTTTTAATTTGGAGTTAAACATTTTAAGCTTACATTTTTAAGTTTTTATTTTTTTGATAAAGCATTATTCATAAATTTTAATTTTTAATTTTTTCCCGAGATTTAACATTTTTAAAATTACTATTTCACATATTTATTTAATTGTGATAAAAACACTCGATGCTTTTAACTGTAGGAAAAATGTTAGAGATTTATTTGGAGTTTAATATATAATA
>NW_027257704.1:0-58906 GCF_043159975.1 Macaca nemestrina | reverse complement strand
TAGGGCACAAAAGTTCCATTTATGTATCACAAAACACAGAACGGGACTGGGCCCCAGCCAGGGTTCTCCCTGTCTCCTGGGGAGAACCGGGGGGCAGGGCCTGAACTTTTTCTCTTCTGCAGGCAACAAGACCCGCAGAGGAAGGCTCTCCTCCAGATCTTTTCCGGGACACCTCCGGAGAAGCAGCCGCCAAATCGAAAAGCATCCATGGAATCTTGTGATTATCTGAGGGTGAGTGTCACCCTGGGCCCCTGGTCTTTTTCTCCTCTAGGTCACCCTGGTTGATTTCCTTTCAGGTTCCCGTGTGCGTGAGGGGATCGGGGAACCCCTCTTCCCTGCCTTCTTGGGGTCAGGGACTCCACGATCCTTCCAGGTCCATTTGATTCCAGGTGAAGGCATCTGAAGGTGCCGTATTTGCTGTTGCTTTCTTTCCGTGCAATGATGGCAAGCCTGCCAACAACATCTTCCTAGTGGCCTGAGGAAATTAGTCCCTCAGGGGCCCCAAACATGGAGGAGGCTCACCCCAGGAACATGCATGTTTTCAGAAAAGACGTCCTGGGAACCCTTGAGCCACCAACCTGCCTTCAGAAGGGCATTAGTCCGTCCCACTTCACGGAAGGCTGAGTGGAGGCGCTTTGATCCAGTGAATGCCCAAGACACAGTCTTCAGAAAAATGGTATTCTTAGACCATAGCTCGAGAGTGCATTTTTCATGGGTCTTGTCCCGATCAGCACTCACGTTGAGGATCTGTCCCTACTTCCAAGGACCACCTGTCCATACCGTATTAAGAATTTCCTGCTGTGTGCACCTCGTCATTGGATGTGGTTGATTTCCATGTTGGCTCCATGCCGAGGAACCTCTAACGTGTGTGGTCTCCTTTCTTTCAGGTTGCAAGCAGGCCAATGCCGGTGCACACAGCCAATAAGAGGCCACGCGTGGACCCTGCCCTCACTGATGGCTCAGCTACCAAAATGTCTGACACGGTATCCGTCTTGGCTTCGCTGTCTCCCCTCAGAAAAGCCAGTCCGAGCTCCTCGTCAAGTCTCCGACGGAAGGAACGAGAGACAGGGGCTGTGGCCGACATCCCTCAGCCGGGAGTCAGGCAGCAGGGCCCGGAGCCTCTCGTCGTGGTGAAGCCGACACACAGCAGGCCTCAGGGTGGCCGCCGAGAAGTTCCCCAGGCTGCCTCCAAGCCCCACGGCCTGATCCGGGTCATCAGCCCCCAGGCACAAGACAAACGTCCTGCGGTGACCTCACAGCCCTGCCCACCAGCCGACACACACAGCTTGGGCCTCGGCTCCAATCTCAGTTTCAGGCCAGGAGCCAAGAGACCTGCCCAGGCTCCGACTCAGGCTTGCCTGAACTTCCCCAAGAAACCGAGAACGGGTCCCTTCCAGATGCCCGAAAATGCCATCCAGGGAGGTGAGCTGGGGGCCCCGGAGACTCTCCAACCTCCGCCAGCTGCAACCCAACTCAGACCAAGTCCGTCGCCCCAGATGAGCAGGGGGACACCCGCCCAGGTGCCCAGCAGCGACCGGCAGCCTCCGCACAGCAGACCTTACCTGCCTACTGCCCAGGCCTGCACCATGTCCCATCACCCAGCGGCCAGCCACGATGGGGCCCAGCCTCTCAGAATGCTCTTCCGGAGACTGGAAAACGGATGGTGGAGCTCCAGCCTCCTGACAGCTCCCTCGTTTCCCTCTCCTGAGGAGCCGGGAGACTTCCTCTCTCACAGCCCTCACGTCTCAGAGAAGTCTGAGGCTCCCTGTGTTCCTGTCCCGCTGAGTGTCCTCTATGAGGACCTTCAGGTTTCCTCCTCCTCAGAGGACAGCGATTCTGACCTGGAGTGAGACTGCAGGTGGCCGGGGCTCCATTGCACCCAGCTCCCGTGACTTGGAGGGGTCTGTGGGACTGAGGAGCACGGAGCAGAGAGCAGACTGTGTGTGGTGACTCCCAAGCTCCCCGGCTGTGGTGCTTCTGTGGATGTTGGAGCCCAGGCCAGGCAGGGACCACATGCAGAGACTCTGCCTCATCGAATTCTGGTGAGGGACATTGTAGTTCGCAGGGCTCTCCGGAAACCCGCCACCAGAAGCTTCTGTGCCAGTGATTCGTTGCCTCAGAAACTGGGTGACGGCGACGCGCGGGAGTCAGACTTCCGCTGTGATGTCAGTAGGAAACTGGGGAATGACTGTGTGTTTGCTCTCTAGATGGCTGAATCAGGGAACAGTTAGGGAACCCTGAGAGATGCAGGCCTTCAGCTGTGCCCCGCCCTGACAGCAGTGTTTTGGACGCTGTGAAGCGTTCTGCGCATAGCGTTCTTGGGGTGTTTCCTCAGCCTGGAAAACTGGGCTCTGGAATGCCGTTGGAAATAGGTGTGTTTAATTTGTTTTGAAGTGAATAAAATTCTCAAAAAGATGACGTACTCTCTTTTGACTTTCATTCCGTGTTTGTGTGTAACTGATTTTCCAAGGGCTTGAAAATGTCTTGACTTGTCAGTAATCCAAGTCATTATGTCTCCGAAACAGAGTTGACTGAGGGGACCGCAGGTCTTCGCAGGACCTGTGACTTCTTAAACATCCACAGGGGCAAGAGAACCTCAGCCCCACTCTACCAACACGCACCTAGTCAAATTCCACCAAGTGAATCTCACGCACGCTAACACGTGGGGAGCGTTGCTTGCACCACGAGTCCCCATTTGGCTCAACGCGATGCCACGTGTGGGGTTCAAACTGTGACGGCCCCCATGAAGTGGTTTCCGGATGTGCGTATGAACGAGGCACACTTTCATTCGCCAAGTAGAACCCAGTAAAGCTGAAGTAAACTCCCAGATTTGGGATGTACTTCAGAGGTAGAATATTCGTCCCGTCTTCTTTCCGGATGCCTGAGCACCGGGCCTTTCCATGCTTCTCCCCCGATCCTAAGAGTAGCTGAGGTCGAGACTCACTGAAAGCTCTAGGTAAAGATATCCCACCATGCACAGGCTATCTCCGTTCTCTGACCTGGGAACAACTCTGACCAGGATTCCACATCTAGGAGGCCTGGGAACTGAGTGGGATTTTCTGAGCAATGCCAAATGGCTGCTCCCTTTCCGCCGCCGTTGAGGGTCGTTACCTTGGTTGTCCAGATCACCTAGAAACTATCAGTATCCAGAATCAACAAGATCAACTCTCTGCTCCTCTGACAGCAGAAGGAGCATGACCAAAATGAACCAAAGAGCGTGGCAGGAAAGGATGTGACCGCAAAGCTCAGAGAACAGCCACAGGGGGATGTAAGCAGGCGTTCCCACCTGATCATGAATAATTAATGAAGCGCAAATCCAGGGGGAATCGAGTTTCAGCAGGTGCAACTCATCCAACGGGAGATCGCCGGAGGGCCAACAAGATTCAGCAACTGAGAGTCGGGTGTAGTGTCAAGTGGGACGCGACTGGTTCCAAAGCTCTAGAAGACCATGGGGTCACTTGGACCACGTGAGAAAATGCCCCCAGTGTGCTGGTTCAGCATTCTGACTCCTGCCTGTCTCTTCCCGCCCAGGGAACGTGGACCCTAACTTGTGCAGGTGCAGATGACGAAGAGCAGAATGAGGGGACGCGGCACCCAAGTTCCCCGACAAGAGAGTTCCACAGAAAGTCCGCTGGATCTTCGCAAATCCAGAGAAATGGCAACGGGACCCAAGGACATAGAGCCCCACCGGTGTCCTGGAGACTCTTCAGGCATAACGCCTGGAGCCGCAGGACGAGCTGAAAAAGGAGCCAGGCACCGAAGGACAAAGCGGTGTTGACGTTCTTCATCTGGGTTTCCCAGTGCGGTCCAATTCACGGTGGTTTCCAAGGGCCTCCTGGAGGAGAAAACACGTGAGGGTGTGGTCAGGGTTTTCTGCTGACACACTTACCGTGGGGAAGAAGGAGAAGCTCTGAAGATGGATAACGACCGAGATTGCATGTCAAGGTGTACCTCCTTGATGACACTGAGGCCTACGTTGAAATAGAGTGAATATGGTCCAATTACACTGTGTCTATTTTAGCACCTTGTTTAAAAAAAAAAAAAAAAAAAAAAAGATGTAAAACAAGACAGGGGTACGTGCACCAGTAGTACATACCTGACGGGAAACATCTATTCTTCAAAGCTTGCGGCTGTACAGGTAGGTTTTAGAATGTCTGTCCATAGTGAACATCGTCTTAGAGGGGGCTGGGCAAACAGAGCTTTCCAGGTCATGTAATGGGATTCAGTTGATTAGGTTAGGGTCCGTTTCGCGTCAGGGGTCCAGAGGCAGTATAAAAGGCAGCCTGGAAAGCAAAGGTCCCTCTCTGCCCCTTCCTCCGGCTTCCTGAAGGCTGCACCGCTTCCAGCAGGGCTGCTCCGGCACCTGCCCATCTGAGCGCCAGCGCACCTGTTCATCTGAGCGCCAGCCGAGGAAAGAAAGTAGACCTGTAATTTCAGGTAAGTTTCCCTGAACGACTGTTTGTTTCGCCTAATCCCTGAGGAGTTGGGGGAAAAGAGACAAAGGAGAGTGAAAGAAACAGATCACACTGGGGCTCGCTGATGGGGTAGGATGTGTTCTCCTTATCCGTAATTCTTGGAACAGAAAGCGAGAAAACATTTCCATCTCCGTGCCCGGGATAAGAGCCAGATGGAAATGCAAAAAGAAATGTACTCCAGCACGCTGAATTGGTGGGTAAATGGAAAAAGAACTTTGGAAAAGGGGTGGTTTGCCCTTTAGCCATGCAAGAGATTCATATGCCACTTGTTCAGCGTTTGTTTAGATGAATTCGTATGGCGTGTGTAAAATACCAGAAAAATAAATAAAGAGGGGCTGGAGCTAAAGCCAAAAAGACAGAGCAGGAAAGACCATCACCTGCTAGTGTGGTAGAGAGGGAGATAACTTCTCTCGATGAATTTGTGTTTGGAAGTTGCCTAGTGAAACGGCAAGAGTAGCGATTTGAGTTATGATAGGAAGCATCCCTTATCCCTGACTTCAAGCAGACCTGCCAAGGGGTGACATCGGCCATGCCCTGTAGCTTCGATTCTTTTGTCCCTCAGGGGAGAGAGAATCATTGTGTCTTCTACTGGAGTGAATGGTGAGAGACCTAAGTCCAGTCTCCAGAATCAGTTGTTTGGGTGGGATCGAAATCTCAACTCCAACTCCACATACCTAGGCCGTGGGCCGTGTGGCAGGCCAGGTTTACTCTTGGACCAGGTGGTCACGGCAGAGGAACACACAATATCTGAGGATGCACACACCACATTGTGATCCACAGATTTGACCGACGGGTGGTGAGGTCTCCTCATGACCACACCGTCATGGAATTAGCTGGGGGTTTCTTGTGGGTGTGTGAATATCCAGTGTGCCTAACCATCGCTTTTCGTGTGTTTGTGTGTGATTCAGGTGACCCAACCATCAACCCCGGAAAAAGGCGGCCATAAAACGCCCAGGAGACGAAGATGATGGCACGTCGTGACCCCAAAAGTGGGGCAAACAGACTCGTGAGAGCCCAGACCCTCCAGAAGCAGCAGAGGGCCCCAGTTGGGCCAAGGGCTCCCCCACCCGATGAAGAGGATCCCAGGGTACGTCTAGCCCTGGAATCTTTTGGGTATCGAGGGGGGAGGAGCGGGCGAGTGTCACACGGTCCTCAGAGACTGGGTTGGATTCCAAAGAGTTCTGCCAGCACCACCCGGGTTGCTTTTCCCATCCAAGGTGGGCCTGGCTTGGGACCTCCTCCCCGGCCCGACAGGTCCCTGGAGAGACTCTTGGGAGCAACCTCCCTTTCCACTCAGAATCCTGTGTAGCCAGGTTGGGCTGTGCTGTGGACATCGGGTTCACCATCGTCCCCGCTAGAACCCTGAGTCCTTCCTTTGAGAGTTCCTCCGTCACATGGGCTTTGGGAGGGAACATCGTAACCGAACCCTCCCTCCACTTCAGGGCCCCCATGCCGGTGTCCCCTCTTTGGAATCCTCACTCAGTTCTGAATTCACAGTCCGTCTCAATGTTGACATTGGATCACTGCCTGTGGCTTCAGCTCATTCACTGACATCACTTCCTTTCCACCCACAGATCAAGTGCAAAAACTGCGGGGCCTTTGGGCACACGGCCAGAAGTACCAGGTGCCCCATGAAGTGCTGGAACGGAGCCCTGGTTCCCCAGACCTTTGGGAGAAAGGAAGGGAAGGAAAACCTGAAACCATGGAAGCCCCAGGTTCGAGGGAACCCTGGGCCCTTGAACAAGGAAAAGGGAGAGAAGGAAGAGAGACCGAGGTGAGCAGTGGGAGGGGTTTTCACCATCCTTAGGGTACTGCCACCTAAGGACACGGTGTCTCTGCACCTGCACACCGTGTGCCTTTCCGTCTCCGGGACAGGGAAGGAACGCTGCAGAGAAACAGACCAGAGCTCCGTGTCCTCCTGGGTTCCCCACCCAGGAGCTCCTTTGGCTCTGGGAGATTCAGGGACGGGGGAGAGGCGGGGCCGCTTCGTGCAGGTTCCCCATGACAGGGGGAAAAGCAACGGAATCCAAATGACAGTCCTTACTTGGGAAGCCTAGAGGGCCACCGGCAGGATGGGAAGGTTGGCACATGAGGGAAGGTGCAGAGGCAGAAAGGGCACAAAAGTTCCATTTATGTATCACAAAACACAGAACGGGACTGGGCCCCAGCCAGGGTTCTCCCTGTCTCCTGGGGAGAACCGGGGGGCAGGGCCTGAACTTTTTCTCTTCTGCAGGCAACAAGACCCGCAGAGGAAGGCTCTCCTCCAGATCTTTTCCGGGACACCTCCGGAGAAGCAGCCGCCAAATCGAAAAGCATCCATGGAATCTTGTGATTATCTGAGGGTGAGTGTCACCCTGGGCCCCTGGTCTTTTTCTCCTCTAGGTCACCCTGG
Source organism: Macaca nemestrina (assembly GCF_043159975.1). NCBI lineage: Eukaryota > Metazoa > Chordata > Mammalia > Primates > Cercopithecidae > Macaca > Macaca nemestrina. The sequence continues at coordinate 52,039 of NW_027257704.1, read as the reverse complement.
TTGATTTCCTTTCAGGTTCCCGTGTGCGTGAGGGGATCGGGGAACCCCTCTTCCCTGCCTTCTTGGGGTCAGGGACTCCACGATCCTTCCAGGTCCATTTGATTCCAGGTGAAGGCATCTGAAGGTGCCGTATTTGCTGTTGCTTTCTTTCCGTGCAATGATGGCAAGCCTGCCAACAACATCTTCCTAGTGGCCTGAGGAAATTAGTCCCTCAGGGGCCCCAAACATGGAGGAGGCTCACCCCAGGAACATGCATGTTTTCAGAAAAGACGTCCTGGGAACCCTTGAGCCACCAACCTGCCTTCAGAAGGGCATTAGTCCGTCCCACTTCACGGAAGGCTGAGTGGAGGCGCTTTGATCCAGTGAATGCCCAAGACACAGTCTTCAGAAAAATGGTATTCTTAGACCATAGCTCGAGAGTGCATTTTTCATGGGTCTTGTCCCGATCAGCACTCACGTTGAGGATCTGTCCCTACTTCCAAGGACCACCTGTCCATACCGTATTAAGAATTTCCTGCTGTGTGCACCTCGTCATTGGATGTGGTTGATTTCCATGTTGGCTCCATGCCGAGGAACCTCTAACGTGTGTGGTCTCCTTTCTTTCAGGTTGCAAGCAGGCCAATGCCGGTGCACACAGCCAATAAGAGGCCACGCGTGGACCCTGCCCTCACTGATGGCTCAGCTACCAAAATGTCTGACACGGTATCCGTCTTGGCTTCGCTGTCTCCCCTCAGAAAAGCCAGTCCGAGCTCCTCGTCAAGTCTCCGACGGAAGGAACGAGAGACAGGGGCTGTGGCCGACATCCCTCAGCCGGGAGTCAGGCAGCAGGGCCCGGAGCCTCTCGTCGTGGTGAAGCCGACACACAGCAGGCCTCAGGGTGGCCGCCGAGAAGTTCCCCAGGCTGCCTCCAAGCCCCACGGCCTGATCCGGGTCATCAGCCCCCAGGCACAAGACAAACGTCCTGCGGTGACCTCACAGCCCTGCCCACCAGCCGACACACACAGCTTGGGCCTCGGCTCCAATCTCAGTTTCAGGCCAGGAGCCAAGAGACCTGCCCAGGCTCCGACTCAGGCTTGCCTGAACTTCCCCAAGAAACCGAGAACGGGTCCCTTCCAGATGCCCGAAAATGCCATCCAGGGAGGTGAGCTGGGGGCCCCGGAGACTCTCCAACCTCCGCCAGCTGCAACCCAACTCAGACCAAGTCCGTCGCCCCAGATGAGCAGGGGGACACCCGCCCAGGTGCCCAGCAGCGACCGGCAGCCTCCGCACAGCAGACCTTACCTGCCTACTGCCCAGGCCTGCACCATGTCCCATCACCCAGCGGCCAGCCACGATGGGGCCCAGCCTCTCAGAATGCTCTTCCGGAGACTGGAAAACGGATGGTGGAGCTCCAGCCTCCTGACAGCTCCCTCGTTTCCCTCTCCTGAGGAGCCGGGAGACTTCCTCTCTCACAGCCCTCACGTCTCAGAGAAGTCTGAGGCTCCCTGTGTTCCTGTCCCGCTGAGTGTCCTCTATGAGGACCTTCAGGTTTCCTCCTCCTCAGAGGACAGCGATTCTGACCTGGAGTGAGACTGCAGGTGGCCGGGGCTCCATTGCACCCAGCTCCCGTGACTTGGAGGGGTCTGTGGGACTGAGGAGCACGGAGCAGAGAGCAGACTGTGTGTGGTGACTCCCAAGCTCCCCGGCTGTGGTGCTTCTGTGGATGTTGGAGCCCAGGCCAGGCAGGGACCACATGCAGAGACTCTGCCTCATCGAATTCTGGTGAGGGACATTGTAGTTCGCAGGGCTCTCCGGAAACCCGCCACCAGAAGCTTCTGTGCCAGTGATTCGTTGCCTCAGAAACTGGGTGACGGCGACGCGCGGGAGTCAGACTTCCGCTGTGATGTCAGTAGGAAACTGGGGAATGACTGTGTGTTTGCTCTCTAGATGGCTGAATCAGGGAACAGTTAGGGAACCCTGAGAGATGCAGGCCTTCAGCTGTGCCCCGCCCTGACAGCAGTGTTTTGGACGCTGTGAAGCGTTCTGCGCATAGCGTTCTTGGGGTGTTTCCTCAGCCTGGAAAACTGGGCTCTGGAATGCCGTTGGAAATAGGTGTGTTTAATTTGTTTTGAAGTGAATAAAATTCTCAAAAAGATGACGTACTCTCTTTTGACTTTCATTCCGTGTTTGTGTGTAACTGATTTTCCAAGGGCTTGAAAATGTCTTGACTTGTCAGTAATCCAAGTCATTATGTCTCCGAAACAGAGTTGACTGAGGGGACCGCAGGTCTTCGCAGGACCTGTGACTTCTTAAACATCCACAGGGGCAAGAGAACCTCAGCCCCACTCTACCAACACGCACCTAGTCAAATTCCACCAAGTGAATCTCACGCACGCTAACACGTGGGGAGCGTTGCTTGCACCACGAGTCCCCATTTGGCTCAACGCGATGCCACGTGTGGGGTTCAAACTGTGACGGCCCCCATGAAGTGGTTTCCGGATGTGCGTATGAACGAGGCACACTTTCATTCGCCAAGTAGAACCCAGTAAAGCTGAAGTAAACTCCCAGATTTGGGATGTACTTCAGAGGTAGAATATTCGTCCCGTCTTCTTTCCGGATGCCTGAGCACCGGGCCTTTCCATGCTTCTCCCCCGATCCTAAGAGTAGCTGAGGTCGAGACTCACTGAAAGCTCTAGGTAAAGATATCCCACCATGCACAGGCTATCTCCGTTCTCTGACCTGGGAACAACTCTGACCAGGATTCCACATCTAGGAGGCCTGGGAACTGAGTGGGATTTTCTGAGCAATGCCAAATGGCTGCTCCCTTTCCGCCGCCGTTGAGGGTCGTTACCTTGGTTGTCCAGATCACCTAGAAACTATCAGTATCCAGAATCAACAAGATCAACTCTCTGCTCCTCTGACAGCAGAAGGAGCATGACCAAAATGAACCAAAGAGCGTGGCAGGAAAGGATGTGACCGCAAAGCTCAGAGAACAGCCACAGGGGGATGTAAGCAGGCGTTCCCACCTGATCATGAATAATTAATGAAGCGCAAATCCAGGGGGAATCGAGTTTCAGCAGGTGCAACTCATCCAACGGGAGATCGCCGGAGGGCCAACAAGATTCAGCAACTGAGAGTCGGGTGTAGTGTCAAGTGGGACGCGACTGGTTCCAAAGCTCTAGAAGACCATGGGGTCACTTGGACCACGTGAGAAAATGCCCCCAGTGTGCTGGTTCAGCATTCTGACTCCTGCCTGTCTCTTCCCGCCCAGGGAACGTGGACCCTAACTTGTGCAGGTGCAGATGACGAAGAGCAGAATGAGGGGACGCGGCACCCAAGTTCCCCGACAAGAGAGTTCCACAGAAAGTCCGCTGGATCTTCGCAAATCCAGAGAAATGGCAACGGGACCCAAGGACATAGAGCCCCACCGGTGTCCTGGAGACTCTTCAGGCATAACGCCTGGAGCCGCAGGACGAGCTGAAAAAGGAGCCAGGCACCGAAGGACAAAGCGGTGTTGACGTTCTTCATCTGGGTTTCCCAGTGCGGTCCAATTCACGGTGGTTTCCAAGGGCCTCCTGGAGGAGAAAACACGTGAGGGTGTGGTCAGGGTTTTCTGCTGACACACTTACCGTGGGGAAGAAGGAGAAGCTCTGAAGATGGATAACGACCGAGATTGCATGTCAAGGTGTACCTCCTTGATGACACTGAGGCCTACGTTGAAATAGAGTGAATATGGTCCAATTACACTGTGTCTATTTTAGCACCTTGTTTAAAAAAAAAAAAAAAAAAAAAAAGATGTAAAACAAGACAGGGGTACGTGCACCAGTAGTACATACCTGACGGGAAACATCTATTCTTCAAAGCTTGCGGCTGTACAGGTAGGTTTTAGAATGTCTGTCCATAGTGAACATCGTCTTAGAGGGGGCTGGGCAAACAGAGCTTTCCAGGTCATGTAATGGGATTCAGTTGATTAGGTTAGGGTCCGTTTCGCGTCAGGGGTCCAGAGGCAGTATAAAAGGCAGCCTGGAAAGCAAAGGTCCCTCTCTGCCCCTTCCTCCGGCTTCCTGAAGGCTGCACCGCTTCCAGCAGGGCTGCTCCGGCACCTGCCCATCTGAGCGCCAGCGCACCTGTTCATCTGAGCGCCAGCCGAGGAAAGAAAGTAGACCTGTAATTTCAGGTAAGTTTCCCTGAACGACTGTTTGTTTCGCCTAATCCCTGAGGAGTTGGGGGAAAAGAGACAAAGGAGAGTGAAAGAAACAGATCACACTGGGGCTCGCTGATGGGGTAGGATGTGTTCTCCTTATCCGTAATTCTTGGAACAGAAAGCGAGAAAACATTTCCATCTCCGTGCCCGGGATAAGAGCCAGATGGAAATGCAAAAAGAAATGTACTCCAGCACGCTGAATTGGTGGGTAAATGGAAAAAGAACTTTGGAAAAGGGGTGGTTTGCCCTTTAGCCATGCAAGAGATTCATATGCCACTTGTTCAGCGTTTGTTTAGATGAATTCGTATGGCGTGTGTAAAATACCAGAAAAATAAATAAAGAGGGGCTGGAGCTAAAGCCAAAAAGACAGAGCAGGAAAGACCATCACCTGCTAGTGTGGTAGAGAGGGAGATAACTTCTCTCGATGAATTTGTGTTTGGAAGTTGCCTAGTGAAACGGCAAGAGTAGCGATTTGAGTTATGATAGGAAGCATCCCTTATCCCTGACTTCAAGCAGACCTGCCAAGGGGTGACATCGGCCATGCCCTGTAGCTTCGATTCTTTTGTCCCTCAGGGGAGAGAGAATCATTGTGTCTTCTACTGGAGTGAATGGTGAGAGACCTAAGTCCAGTCTCCAGAATCAGTTGTTTGGGTGGGATCGAAATCTCAACTCCAACTCCACATACCTAGGCCGTGGGCCGTGTGGCAGGCCAGGTTTACTCTTGGACCAGGTGGTCACGGCAGAGGAACACACAATATCTGAGGATGCACACACCACATTGTGATCCACAGATTTGACCGACGGGTGGTGAGGTCTCCTCATGACCACACCGTCATGGAATTAGCTGGGGGTTTCTTGTGGGTGTGTGAATATCCAGTGTGCCTAACCATCGCTTTTCGTGTGTTTGTGTGTGATTCAGGTGACCCAACCATCAACCCCGGAAAAAGGCGGCCATAAAACGCCCAGGAGACGAAGATGATGGCACGTCGTGACCCCAAAAGTGGGGCAAACAGACTCGTGAGAGCCCAGACCCTCCAGAAGCAGCAGAGGGCCCCAGTTGGGCCAAGGGCTCCCCCACCCGATGAAGAGGATCCCAGGGTACGTCTAGCCCTGGAATCTTTTGGGTATCGAGGGGGGAGGAGCGGGCGAGTGTCACACGGTCCTCAGAGACTGGGTTGGATTCCAAAGAGTTCTGCCAGCACCACCCGGGTTGCTTTTCCCATCCAAGGTGGGCCTGGCTTGGGACCTCCTCCCCGGCCCGACAGGTCCCTGGAGAGACTCTTGGGAGCAACCTCCCTTTCCACTCAGAATCCTGTGTAGCCAGGTTGGGCTGTGCTGTGGACATCGGGTTCACCATCGTCCCCGCTAGAACCCTGAGTCCTTCCTTTGAGAGTTCCTCCGTCACATGGGCTTTGGGAGGGAACATCGTAACCGAACCCTCCCTCCACTTCAGGGCCCCCATGCCGGTGTCCCCTCTTTGGAATCCTCACTCAGTTCTGAATTCACAGTCCGTCTCAATGTTGACATTGGATCACTGCCTGTGGCTTCAGCTCATTCACTGACATCACTTCCTTTCCACCCACAGATCAAGTGCAAAAACTGCGGGGCCTTTGGGCACACGGCCAGAAGTACCAGGTGCCCCATGAAGTGCTGGAACGGAGCCCTGGTTCCCCAGACCTTTGGGAGAAAGGAAGGGAAGGAAAACCTGAAACCATGGAAGCCCCAGGTTCGAGGGAACCCTGGGCCCTTGAACAAGGAAAAGGGAGAGAAGGAAGAGAGACCGAGGTGAGCAGTGGGAGGGGTTTTCACCATCCTTAGGGTACTGCCACCTAAGGACACGGTGTCTCTGCACCTGCACACCGTGTGCCTTTCCGTCTCCGGGACAGGGAAGGAACGCTGCAGAGAAACAGACCAGAGCTCCGTGTCCTCCTGGGTTCCCCACCCAGGAGCTCCTTTGGCTCTGGGAGATTCAGGGACGGGGGAGAGGCGGGGCCGCTTCGTGCAGGTTCCCCATGACAGGGGGAAAAGCAACGGAATCCAAATGACAGTCCTTACTTGGGAAGCCTAGAGGGCCACCGGCAGGATGGGAAGGTTGGCACATGAGGGAAGGTGCAGAGGCAGAAAGGGCACAAAAGTTCCATTTATGTATCACAAAACACAGAACGGGACTGGGCCCCAGCCAGGGTTCTCCCTGTCTCCTGGGGAGAACCGGGGGGCAGGGCCTGAACTTTTTCTCTTCTGCAGGCAACAAGACCCGCAGAGGAAGGCTCTCCTCCAGATCTTTTCCGGGACACCTCCGGAGAAGCAGCCGCCAAATCGAAAAGCATCCATGGAATCTTGTGATTATCTGAGGGTGAGTGTCACCCTGGGCCCCTGGTCTTTTTCTCCTCTAGGTCACCCTGGTTGATTTCCTTTCAGGTTCCCGTGTGCGTGAGGGGATCGGGGAACCCCTCTTCCCTGCCTTCTTGGGGTCAGGGACTCCACGATCCTTCCAGGTCCATTTGATTCCAGGTGAAGGCATCTGAAGGTGCCGTATTTGCTGTTGCTTTCTTTCCGTGCAATGATGGCAAGCCTGCCAACAACATCTTCCTAGTGGCCTGAGGAAATTAGTCCCTCAGGGGCCCCAAACATGGAGGAGGCTCACCCCAGGAACATGCATGTTTTCAGAAAAGACGTCCTGGGAACCCTTGAGCCACCAACCTGCCTTCAGAAGGGCATTAGTCCGTCCCACTTCACGGAAGGCTGAGTGGAGGCGCTTTGATCCAGTGAATGCCCAAGACACAGTCTTCAGAAAAATGGTATTCTTAGACCATAGCTCGAGAGTGCATTTTTCATGGGTCTTGTCCCGATCAGCACTCACGTTGAGGATCTGTCCCTACTTCCAAGGACCACCTGTCCATACCGTATTAAGAATTTCCTGCTGTGTGCACCTCGTCATTGGATGTGGTTGATTTCCATGTTGGCTCCATGCCGAGGAACCTCTAACGTGTGTGGTCTCCTTTCTTTCAGGTTGCAAGCAGGCCAATGCCGGTGCACACAGCCAATAAGAGGCCACGCGTGGACCCTGCCCTCACTGATGGCTCAGCTACCAAAATGTCTGACACGGTATCCGTCTTGGCTTCGCTGTCTCCCCTCAGAAAAGCCAGTCCGAGCTCCTCGTCAAGTCTCCGACGGAAGGAACGAGAGACAGGGGCTGTGGCCGACATCCCTCAGCCGGGAGTCAGGCAGCAGGGCCCGGAGCCTCTCGTCGTGGTGAAGCCGACACACAGCAGGCCTCAGGGTGGCCGCCGAGAAGTTCCCCAGGCTGCCTCCAAGCCCCACGGCCTGATCCGGGTCATCAGCCCCCAGGCACAAGACAAACGTCCTGCGGTGACCTCACAGCCCTGCCCACCAGCCGACACACACAGCTTGGGCCTCGGCTCCAATCTCAGTTTCAGGCCAGGAGCCAAGAGACCTGCCCAGGCTCCGACTCAGGCTTGCCTGAACTTCCCCAAGAAACCGAGAACGGGTCCCTTCCAGATGCCCGAAAATGCCATCCAGGGAGGTGAGCTGGGGGCCCCGGAGACTCTCCAACCTCCGCCAGCTGCAACCCAACTCAGACCAAGTCCGTCGCCCCAGATGAGCAGGGGGACACCCGCCCAGGTGCCCAGCAGCGACCGGCAGCCTCCGCACAGCAGACCTTACCTGCCTACTGCCCAGGCCTGCACCATGTCCCATCACCCAGCGGCCAGCCACGATGGGGCCCAGCCTCTCAGAATGCTCTTCCGGAGACTGGAAAACGGATGGTGGAGCTCCAGCCTCCTGACAGCTCCCTCGTTTCCCTCTCCTGAGGAGCCGGGAGACTTCCTCTCTCACAGCCCTCACGTCTCAGAGAAGTCTGAGGCTCCCTGTGTTCCTGTCCCGCTGAGTGTCCTCTATGAGGACCTTCAGGTTTCCTCCTCCTCAGAGGACAGCGATTCTGACCTGGAGTGAGACTGCAGGTGGCCGGGGCTCCATTGCACCCAGCTCCCGTGACTTGGAGGGGTCTGTGGGACTGAGGAGCACGGAGCAGAGAGCAGACTGTGTGTGGTGACTCCCAAGCTCCCCGGCTGTGGTGCTTCTGTGGATGTTGGAGCCCAGGCCAGGCAGGGACCACATGCAGAGACTCTGCCTCATCGAATTCTGGTGAGGGACATTGTAGTTCGCAGGGCTCTCCGGAAACCCGCCACCAGAAGCTTCTGTGCCAGTGATTCGTTGCCTCAGAAACGGTGACGGCGACGCGCGGGAGTCAGACTTCCGCTGTGATGTCAGTAGGAAACTGGGGAATGACTGTGTGTTTGCTCTCTAGATGGCTGAATCAGGGAACAGTTAGGGAACCCTGAGAGATGCAGGCCTTCAGCTGTGCCCCGCCCTGACAGCAGTGTTTTGGACGCTGTGAAGCGTTCTGCGCATAGTGTTCTTGGGGTGTTTCCTCAGCCTGGAAAACTGGGCTCTGGAATGCCGTTGGAAATAGGTGTGTTTAATTTGTTTTGAAGTGAATAAAATTCTCAAAAAGATGACGTACTCTCTTTTGACTTTCATTCCGTGTTTGTGTGTAACTGATTTTCCAAGGGCTTGAAAATGTCTTGACTTGTCAGTAATCCAAGTCATTATGTCTCCGAAACAGAGTTGACTGAGGGGACCGCAGGTCTTCGCAGGACCTGTGACTTCTTAAACATCCACAGGGGCAAGAGAACCTCAGCCCCACTCTACCAACACGCACCTAGTCAAATTCCACCAAGTGAATCTCACGCACGCTAACACGTGGGGAGCGTTGCTTGCACCACGAGTCCCCATTTGGCTCAACGCGATGCCACGTGTGGGGTTCAAACTGTGACGGCCCCCATGAAGTGGTTTCCGGATGTGCGTATGAACGAGGCACACTTTCATTCGCCAAGTAGAACCCAGTAAAGCTGAAGTAAACTCCCAGATTTGGGATGTACTTCAGAGGTAGAATATTCGTCCCGTCTTCTTTCCGGATGCCTGAGCACCGGGCCTTTCCATGCTTCTCCCCCGATCCTAAGAGTAGCTGAGGTCGAGACTCACTGAAAGCTCTAGGTAAAGATATCCCACCATGCACAGGCTATCTCCGTTCTCTGACCTGGGAACAACTCTGACCAGGATTCCACATCTAGGAGGCCTGGGAACTGAGTGGGATTTTCTGAGCAATGCCAAATGGCTGCTCCCTTTCCGCCGCCGTTGAGGGTCGTTACCTTGGTTGTCCAGATCACCTAGAAACTATCAGTATCCAGAATCAACAAGATCAACTCTCTGCTCCTCTGACAGCAGAAGGAGCATGACCAAAATGAACCAAAGAGCGTGGCAGGAAAGGATGTGACCGCAAAGCTCAGAGAACAGCCACAGGGGGATGTAAGCAGGCGTTCCCACCTGATCATGAATAATTAATGAAGCGCAAATCCAGGGGGAATCGAGTTTCAGCAGGTGCAACTCATCCAACGGGAGATCGCCGGAGGGCCAACAAGATTCAGCAACTGAGAGTCGGGTGTAGTGTCAAGTGGGACGCGACTGGTTCCAAAGCTCTAGAAGACCATGGGGTCACTTGGACCACGTGAGAAAATGCCCCCAGTGTGCTGGTTCAGCATTCTGACTCCTGCCTGTCTCTTCCCGCCCAGGGAACGTGGACCCTAACTTGTGCAGGTGCAGATGACGAAGAGCAGAATGAGGGGACGCGGCACCCAAGTTCCCCGACAAGAGAGTTCCACAGAAAGTCCGCTGGATCTTCGCAAATCCAGAGAAATGGCAACGGGACCCAAGGACATAGAGCCCCACCGGTGTCCTGGAGACTCTTCAGGCATAACGCCTGGAGCCGCAGGACGAGCTGAAAAAGGAGCCAGGCACCGAAGGACAAAGCGGTGTTGACGTTCTTCATCTGGGTTTCCCAGTGCGGTCCAATTCACGGTGGTTTCCAAGGGCCTCCTGGAGGAGAAAACACGTGAGGGTGTGGTCAGGGTTTTCTGCTGACACACTTACCGTGGGGAAGAAGGAGAAGCTCTGAAGATGGATAACGACCGAGATTGCATGTCAAGGTGTACCTCCTTGATGACACTGAGGCCTACGTTGAAATAGAGTGAATATGGTCCAATTACACTGTGTCTATTTTAGCACCTTGTTTAAAAAAAAAAAAAAAAAAAAAAAAAGATGTAAAACAAGACAGGGGTACGTGCACCAGTAGTACATACCTGACGGGAAACATCTATTCTTCAAAGCTTGCGGCTGTACAGGTAGGTTTTAGAATGTCTGTCCATAGTGAACATCGTCTTAGAGGGGGCTGGGCAAACAGAGCTTTCCAGGTCATGTAATGGGATTCAGTTGATTAGGTTAGGGTCCGTTTCGCGTCAGGGGTCCAGAGGCAGTATAAAAGGCAGCCTGGAAAGCAAAGGTCCCTCTCTGCCCCTTCCTCCGGCTTCCTGAAGGCTGCACCGCTTCCAGCAGGGCTGCTCCGGCACCTGCCCATCTGAGCGCCAGCGCACCTGTTCATCTGAGCGCCAGCCGAGGAAAGAAAGTAGACCTGTAATTTCAGGTAAGTTTCCCTGAACGACTGTTTGTTTCGCCTAATCCCTGAGGAGTTGGGGGAAAAGAGACAAAGGAGAGTGAAAGAAACAGATCACACTGGGGCTCGCTGATGGGGTAGGATGTGTTCTCCTTATCCGTAATTCTTGGAACAGAAAGCGAGAAAACATTTCCATCTCCGTGCCCGGGATAAGAGCCAGATGGAAATGCAAAAAGAAATGTACTCCAGCACGCTGAATTGGTGGGTAAATGGAAAAAGAACTTTGGAAAAGGGGTGGTTTGCCCTTTAGCCATGCAAGAGATTCATATGCCACTTGTTCAGCGTTTGTTTAGATGAATTCGTATGGCGTGTGTAAAATACCAGAAAAATAAATAAAGAGGGGCTGGAGCTAAAGCCAAAAAGACAGAGCAGGAAAGACCATCACCTGCTAGTGTGGTAGAGAGGGAGATAACTTCTCTCGATGAATTTGTGTTTGGAAGTTGCCTAGTGAAACGGCAAGAATAGCGATTTGAGTTATGATAGGAAGCATCCCTTATCCCTGACTTCAAGCAGACCTGCCAAGGGGTGACATCGGCCATGCCCTGTAGCTTCGATTCTTTTGTCCCTCAGGGGAGAGAGAATCATTGTGTCTTCTACTGGAGTGAATGGTGAGAGACCTAAGTCCAGTCTCCAGAATCAGTTGTTTGGGTGGGATCGAAATCTCAACTCCAACTCCACATACCTAGGCCGTGGGCCGTGTGGCAGGCCAGGTTTACTCTTGGACCAGGTGGTCACGGCAGAGGAACACACAATATCTGAGGATGCACACACCACATTGTGATCCACAGATTTGACCGACGGGTGGTGAGGTCTCCTCATGACCACACCGTCATGGAATTAGCTGGGGGTTTCTTGTGGGTGTGTGAATATCCAGTGTGCCTAACCATCGCTTTTCGTGTGTTTGTGTGTGATTCAGGTGACCCAACCATCAACCCCGGAAAAAGGCGGCCATAAAACGCCCAGGAGACGAAGATGATGGCACGTCGTGACCCCAAAAGTGGGGCAAACAGACTCGTGAGAGCCCAGACCCTCCAGAAGCAGCAGAGGGCCCCAGTTGGGCCAAGGGCTCCCCCACCCGATGAAGAGGATCCCAGGGTACGTCTAGCCCTGGAATCTTTTGGGTATCGAGGGGGGAGGAGCGGGCGAGTGTCACACGGTCCTCAGAGACTGGGTTGGATTCCAAAGAGTTCTGCCAGCACCACCCGGGTTGCTTTTCCCATCCAAGGTGGGCCTGGCTTGGGACCTCCTCCCCGGCCCGACAGGTCCCTGGAGAGACTCTTGGGAGCAACCTCCCTTTCCACTCAGAATCCTGTGTAGCCAGGTTGGGCTGTGCTGTGGACATCGGGTTCACCATCGTCCCCGCTAGAACCCTGAGTCCTTCCTTTGAGAGTTCCTCCGTCACATGGGCTTTGGGAGGGAACATCGTAACCGAACCCTCCCTCCACTTCAGGGCCCCCATGCCGGTGTCCCCTCTTTGGAATCCTCACTCAGTTCTGAATTCACAGTCCGTCTCAATGTTGACATTGGATCACTGCCTGTGGCTTCAGCTCATTCACTGACATCACTTCCTTTCCACCCACAGATCAAGTGCAAAAACTGCGGGGCCTTTGGGCACACGGCCAGAAGTACCAGGTGCCCCATGAAGTGCTGGAACGGAGCCCTGGTTCCCCAGACCTTTGGGAGAAAGGAAGGGAAGGAAAACCTGAAACCATGGAAGCCCCAGGTTCGAGGGAACCCTGGGCCCTTGAACAAGGAAAAGGGAGAGAAGGAAGAGAGACCGAGGTGAGCAGTGGGAGGGGTTTTCACCATCCTTAGGGTACTGCCACCTAAGGACACGGTGTCTCTGCACCTGCACACCGTGTGCCTTTCCGTCTCCGGGACAGGGAAGGAACGCTGCAGAGAAACAGACCAGAGCTCCGTGTCCTCCTGGGTTCCCCACCCAGGAGCTCCTTTGGCTCTGGGAGATTCAGGGACGGGGGAGAGGCGGGGCCGCTTCGTGCAGGTTCCCCATGACAGGGGGAAAAGCAACGGAATCCAAATGACAGTCCTTACTTGGGAAGCCTAGAGGGCCACCGGCAGGATGGGAAGGTTGGCACATGAGGGAAGGTGCAGAGGCAGAAAGGGCACAAAAGTTCCATTTATGTATCACAAAACACAGAACGGGACTGGGCCCCAGCCAGGGTTCTCCCTGTCTCCTGGGGAGAACCGGGGGGCAGGGCCTGAACTTTTTCTCTTCTGCAGGCAACAAGACCCGCAGAGGAAGGCTCTCCTCCAGATCTTTTCCGGGACACCTCCGGAGAAGCAGCCGCCAAATCGAAAAGCATCCATGGAATCTTGTGATTATCTGAGGGTGAGTGTCACCCTGGGCCCCTGGTCTTTTTCTCCTCTAGGTCACCCTGGTTGATTTCCTTTCAGGTTCCCGTGTGCGTGAGGGGATCGGGGAACCCCTCTTCCCTGCCTTCTTGGGGTCAGGGACTCCACGATCCTTCCAGGTCCATTTGATTCCAGGTGAAGGCATCTGAAGGTGCCGTATTTGCTGTTGCTTTCTTTCCGTGCAATGATGGCAAGCCTGCCAACAACATCTTCCTAGTGGCCTGAGGAAATTAGTCCCTCAGGGGCCCCAAACATGGAGGAGGCTCACCCCAGGAACATGCATGTTTTCAGAAAAGACGTCCTGGGAACCCTTGAGCCACCAACCTGCCTTCAGAAGGGCATTAGTCCGTCCCACTTCACGGAAGGCTGAGTGGAGGCGCTTTGATCCAGTGAATGCCCAAGACACAGTCTTCAGAAAAATGGTATTCTTAGACCATAGCTCGAGAGTGCATTTTTCATGGGTCTTGTCCCGATCAGCACTCACGTTGAGGATCTGTCCCTACTTCCAAGGACCACCTGTCCATACCGTATTAAGAATTTCCTGCTGTGTGCACCTCGTCATTGGATGTGGTTGATTTCCATGTTGGCTCCATGCCGAGGAACCTCTAACGTGTGTGGTCTCCTTTCTTTCAGGTTGCAAGCAGGCCAATGCCGGTGCACACAGCCAATAAGAGGCCACGCGTGGACCCTGCCCTCACTGATGGCTCAGCTACCAAAATGTCTGACACGGTATCCGTCTTGGCTTCGCTGTCTCCCCTCAGAAAAGCCAGTCCGAGCTCCTCGTCAAGTCTCCGACGGAAGGAACGAGAGACAGGGGCTGTGGCCGACATCCCTCAGCCGGGAGTCAGGCAGCAGGGCCCGGAGCCTCTCGTCGTGGTGAAGCCGACACACAGCAGGCCTCAGGGTGGCCGCCGAGAAGTTCCCCAGGCTGCCTCCAAGCCCCACGGCCTGATCCGGGTCATCAGCCCCCAGGCACAAGACAAACGTCCTGCGGTGACCTCACAGCCCTGCCCACCAGCCGACACACACAGCTTGGGCCTCGGCTCCAATCTCAGTTTCAGGCCAGGAGCCAAGAGACCTGCCCAGGCTCCGACTCAGGCTTGCCTGAACTTCCCCAAGAAACCGAGAACGGGTCCCTTCCAGATGCCCGAAAATGCCATCCAGGGAGGTGAGCTGGGGGCCCCGGAGACTCTCCAACCTCCGCCAGCTGCAACCCAACTCAGACCAAGTCCGTCGCCCCAGATGAGCAGGGGGACACCCGCCCAGGTGCCCAGCAGCGACCGGCAGCCTCCGCACAGCAGACCTTACCTGCCTACTGCCCAGGCCTGCACCATGTCCCATCACCCAGCGGCCAGCCACGATGGGGCCCAGCCTCTCAGAATGCTCTTCCGGAGACTGGAAAACGGATGGTGGAGCTCCAGCCTCCTGACAGCTCCCTCGTTTCCCTCTCCTGAGGAGCCGGGAGACTTCCTCTCTCACAGCCCTCACGTCTCAGAGAAGTCTGAGGCTCCCTGTGTTCCTGTCCCGCTGAGTGTCCTCTATGAGGACCTTCAGGTTTCCTCCTCCTCAGAGGACAGCGATTCTGACCTGGAGTGAGACTGCAGGTGGCCGGGGCTCCATTGCACCCAGCTCCCGTGACTTGGAGGGGTCTGTGGGACTGAGGAGCACGGAGCAGAGAGCAGACTGTGTGTGGTGACTCCCAAGCTCCCCGGCTGTGGTGCTTCTGTGGATGTTGGAGCCCAGGCCAGGCAGGGACCACATGCAGAGACTCTGCCTCATCGAATTCTGGTGAGGGACATTGTAGTTCGCAGGGCTCTCCGGAAACCCGCCACCAGAAGCTTCTGTGCCAGTGATTCGTTGCCTCAGAAACTGGGTGACGGCGACGCGCGGGAGTCAGACTTCCGCTGTGATGTCAGTAGGAAACTGGGGAATGACTGTGTGTTTGCTCTCTAGATGGCTGAATCAGGGAACAGTTAGGGAACCCTGAGAGATGCAGGCCTTCAGCTGTGCCCCGCCCTGACAGCAGTGTTTTGGACGCTGTGAAGCGTTCTGCGCATAGCGTTCTTGGGGTGTTTCCTCAGCCTGGAAAACTGGGCTCTGGAATGCCGTTGGAAATAGGTGTGTTTAATTTGTTTTGAAGTGAATAAAATTCTCAAAAAGATGACGTACTCTCTTTTGACTTTCATTCCGTGTTTGTGTGTAACTGATTTTCCAAGGGCTTGAAAATGTCTTGACTTGTCAGTAATCCAAGTCATTATGTCTCCGAAACAGAGTTGACTGAGGGGACCGCAGGTCTTCGCAGGACCTGTGACTTCTTAAACATCCACAGGGGCAAGAGAACCTCAGCCCCACTCTACCAACACGCACCTAGTCAAATTCCACCAAGTGAATCTCACGCACGCTAACACGTGGGGAGCGTTGCTTGCACCACGAGTCCCCATTTGGCTCAACGCGATGCCACGTGTGGGGTTCAAACTGTGACGGCCCCCATGAAGTGGTTTCCGGATGTGCGTATGAACGAGGCACACTTTCATTCGCCAAGTAGAACCCAGTAAAGCTGAAGTAAACTCCCAGATTTGGGATGTACTTCAGAGGTAGAATATTCGTCCCGTCTTCTTTCCGGATGCCTGAGCACCGGGCCTTTCCATGCTTCTCCCCCGATCCTAAGAGTAGCTGAGGTCGAGACTCACTGAAAGCTCTAGGTAAAGATATCCCACCATGCACAGGCTATCTCCGTTCTCTGACCTGGGAACAACTCTGACCAGGATTCCACATCTAGGAGGCCTGGGAACTGAGTGGGATTTTCTGAGCAATGCCAAATGGCTGCTCCCTTTCCGCCGCCGTTGAGGGTCGTTACCTTGGTTGTCCAGATCACCTAGAAAGTATCAGTATCCAGAATCAACAAGATCAACTCTCTGCTCCTCTGACAGCAGAAGGAGCATGACCAAAATGAACCAAAGAGCGTGGCAGGAAAGGATGTGACCGCAAAGCTCAGAGAACAGCCACAGGGGGATGTAAGCAGGCGTTCCCACCTGATCATGAATAATTAATGAAGCGCAAATCCAGGGGGAATCGAGTTTCAGCAGGTGCAACTCATCCAACGGGAGATCGCCGGAGGGCCAACAAGATTCAGCAACTGAGAGTCGGGTGTAGTGTCAAGTGGGACGCGACTGGTTCCAAAGCTCTAGAAGACCATGGGGTCACTTGGACCACGTGAGAAAATGCCCCCAGTGTGCTGGTTCAGCATTCTGACTCCTGCCTGTCTCTTCCCGCCCAGGGAACGTGGACCCTAACTTGTGCAGGTGCAGATGACGAAGAGCAGAATGAGGGGACGCGGCACCCAAGTTCCCCGACAAGAGAGTTCCACAGAAAGTCCGCTGGATCTTCGCAAATCCAGAGAAATGGCAACGGGACCCAAGGACATAGAGCCCCACCGGTGTCCTGGAGACTCTTCAGGCATAACGCCTGGAGCCGCAGGACGAGCTGAAAAAGGAGCCAGGCACCGAAGGACAAAGCGGTGTTGACGTTCTTCATCTGGGTTTCCCAGTGCGGTCCAATTCACGGTGGTTTCCAAGGGCCTCCTGGAGGAGAAAACACGTGAGGGTGTGGTCAGGGTTTTCTGCTGACACACTTACCGTGGGGAAGAAGGAGAAGCTCTGAAGATGGATAACGACCGAGATTGCATGTCAAGGTGTACCTCCTTGATGACACTGAGGCCTACGTTGAAATAGAGTGAATATGGTCCAATTACACTGTGTCTATTTTAGCACCTTGTTTAAAAAAAAAAAAAAAAAAAAAAAAAAAGATGTAAAACAAGACAGGGGTACGTGCACCAGTAGTACATACCTGACGGGAAACATCTATTCTTCAAAGCTTGCGGCTGTACAGGTAGGTTTTAGAATGTCTGTCCATAGTGAACATCGTCTTAGAGGGGGCTGGGCAAACAGAGCTTTCCAGGTCATGTAATGGGATTCAGTTGATTAGGTTAGGGTCCGTTTCGCGTCAGGGGTCCAGAGGCAGTATAAAAGGCAGCCTGGAAAGCAAAGGTCCCTCTCTGCCCCTTCCTCCGGCTTCCTGAAGGCTGCACCGCTTCCAGCAGGGCTGCTCCGGCACCTGCCCATCTGAGCGCCAGCGCACCTGTTCATCTGAGCGCCAGCCGAGGAAAGAAAGTAGACCTGTAATTTCAGGTAAGTTTCCCTGAACGACTGTTTGTTTCGCCTAATCCCTGAGGAGTTGGGGGAAAAGAGACAAAGGAGAGTGAAAGAAACAGATCACACTGGGGCTCGCTGATGGGGTAGGATGTGTTCTCCTTATCCGTAATTCTTGGAACAGAAAGCGAGAAAACATTTCCATCTCCGTGCCCGGGATAAGAGCCAGATGGAAATGCAAAAAGAAATGTACTCCAGCACGCTGAATTGGTGGGTAAATGGAAAAAGAACTTTGGAAAAGGGGTGGTTTGCCCTTTAGCCATGCAAGAGATTCATATGCCACTTGTTCAGCGTTTGTTTAGATGAATTCGTATGGCGTGTGTAAAATACCAGAAAAATAAATAAAGAGGGGCTGGAGCTAAAGCCAAAAAGACAGAGCAGGAAAGACCATCACCTGCTAGTGTGGTAGAGAGGGAGATAACTTCTCTCGATGAATTTGTGTTTGGAAGTTGCCTAGTGAAACGGCAAGAGTAGCGATTTGAGTTATGATAGGAAGCATCCCTTATCCCTGACTTCAAGCAGACCTGCCAAGGGGTGACATCGGCCATGCCCTGTAGCTTCGATTCTTTTGTCCCTCAGGGGAGAGAGAATCATTGTGTCTTCTACTGGAGTGAATGGTGAGAGACCTAAGTCCAGTCTCCAGAATCAGTTGTTTGGGTGGGATCGAAATCTCAACTCCAACTCCACATACCTAGGCCGTGGGCCGTGTGGCAGGCCAGGTTTACTCTTGGACCAGGTGGTCACGGCAGAGGAACACACAATATCTGAGGATGCACACACCACATTGTGATCCACAGATTTGACCGACGGGTGGTGAGGTCTCCTCATGACCACACCGTCATGGAATTAGCTGGGGGTTTCTTGTGGGTGTGTGAATATCCAGTGTGCCTAACCATCGCTTTTCGTGTGTTTGTGTGTGATTCAGGTGACCCAACCATCAACCCCGGAAAAAGGCGGCCATAAAACGCCCAGGAGACGAAGATGATGGCACGTCGTGACCCCAAAAGTGGGGCAAACAGACTCGTGAGAGCCCAGACCCTCCAGAAGCAGCAGAGGGCCCCAGTTGGGCCAAGGGCTCCCCCACCCGATGAAGAGGATCCCAGGGTACGTCTAGCCCTGGAATCTTTTGGGTATCGAGGGGGGAGGAGCGGGCGAGTGTCACACGGTCCTCAGAGACTGGGTTGGATTCCAAAGAGTTCTGCCAGCACCACCCGGGTTGCTTTTCCCATCCAAGGTGGGCCTGGCTTGGGACCTCCTCCCCGGCCCGACAGGTCCCTGGAGAGACTCTTGGGAGCAACCTCCCTTTCCACTCAGAATCCTGTGTAGCCAGGTTGGGCTGTGCTGTGGACATCGGGTTCACCATCGTCCCCGCTAGAACCCTGAGTCCTTCCTTTGAGAGTTCCTCCGTCACATGGGCTTTGGGAGGGAACATCGTAACCGAACCCTCCCTCCACTTCAGGGCCCCCATGCCGGTGTCCCCTCTTTGGAATCCTCACTCAGTTCTGAATTCACAGTCCGTCTCAATGTTGACATTGGATCACTGCCTGTGGCTTCAGCTCATTCACTGACATCACTTCCTTTCCACCCACAGATCAAGTGCAAAAACTGCGGGGCCTTTGGGCACACGGCCAGAAGTACCAGGTGCCCCATGAAGTGCTGGAACGGAGCCCTGGTTCCCCAGACCTTTGGGAGAAAGGAAGGGAAGGAAAACCTGAAACCATGGAAGCCCCAGGTTCGAGGGAACCCTGGGCCCTTGAACAAGGAAAAGGGAGAGAAGGAAGAGAGACCGAGGTGAGCAGTGGGAGGGGTTTTCACCATCCTTAGGGTACTGCCACCTAAGGACACGGTGTCTCTGCACCTGCACACCGTGTGCCTTTCCGTCTCCGGGACAGGGAAGGAACGCTGCAGAGAAACAGACCAGAGCTCCGTGTCCTCCTGGGTTCCCCACCCAGGAGCTCCTTTGGCTCTGGGAGATTCAGGGACGGGGGAGAGGCGGGGCCGCTTCGTGCAGGTTCCCCATGACAGGGGGAAAAGCAACGGAATCCAAATGACAGTCCTTACTTGGGAAGCCTAGAGGGCCACCGGCAGGATGGGAAGGTTGGCACATGAGGGAAGGTGCAGAGGCAGAAAGGGCACAAAAGTTCCATTTATGTATCACAAAACACAGAACGGGACTGGGCCCCAGCCAGGGTTCTCCCTGTCTCCTGGGGAGAACCGGGGGGCAGGGCCTGAACTTTTTCTCTTCTGCAGGCAACAAGACCCGCAGAGGAAGGCTCTCCTCCAGATCTTTTCCGGGACACCTCCGGAGAAGCAGCCGCCAAATCGAAAAGCATCCATGGAATCTTGTGATTATCTGAGGGTGAGTGTCACCCTGGGCCCCTGGTCTTTTTCTCCTCTAGGTCACCCTGGTTGATTTCCTTTCAGGTTCCCGTGTGCGTGAGGGGATCGGGGAACCCCTCTTCCCTGCCTTCTTGGGGTCAGGGACTCCACGATCCTTCCAGGTCCATTTGATTCCAGGTGAAGGCATCTGAAGGTGCCGTATTTGCTGTTGCTTTCTTTCCGTGCAATGATGGCAAGCCTGCCAACAACATCTTCCTAGTGGCCTGAGGAAATTAGTCCCTCAGGGGCCCCAAACATGGAGGAGGCTCACCCCAGGAACATGCATGTTTTCAGAAAAGACGTCCTGGGAACCCTTGAGCCACCAACCTGCCTTCAGAAGGGCATTAGTCCGTCCCACTTCACGGAAGGCTGAGTGGAGGCGCTTTGATCCAGTGAATGCCCAAGACACAGTCTTCAGAAAAATGGTATTCTTAGACCATAGCTCGAGAGTGCATTTTTCATGGGTCTTGTCCCGATCAGCACTCACGTTGAGGATCTGTCCCTACTTCCAAGGACCACCTGTCCATACCGTATTAAGAATTTCCTGCTGTGTGCACCTCGTCATTGGATGTGGTTGATTTCCATGTTGGCTCCATGCCGAGGAACCTCTAACGTGTGTGGTCTCCTTTCTTTCAGGTTGCAAGCAGGCCAATGCCGGTGCACACAGCCAATAAGAGGCCACGCGTGGACCCTGCCCTCACTGATGGCTCAGCTACCAAAATGTCTGACACGGTATCCGTCTTGGCTTCGCTGTCTCCCCTCAGAAAAGCCAGTCCGAGCTCCTCGTCAAGTCTCCGACGGAAGGAACGAGAGACAGGGGCTGTGGCCGACATCCCTCAGCCGGGAGTCAGGCAGCAGGGCCCGGAGCCTCTCGTCGTGGTGAAGCCGACACACAGCAGGCCTCAGGGTGGCCGCCGAGAAGTTCCCCAGGCTGCCTCCAAGCCCCACGGCCTGATCCGGGTCATCAGCCCCCAGGCACAAGACAAACGTCCTGCGGTGACCTCACAGCCCTGCCCACCAGCCGACACACACAGCTTGGGCCTCGGCTCCAATCTCAGTTTCAGGCCAGGAGCCAAGAGACCTGCCCAGGCTCCGACTCAGGCTTGCCTGAACTTCCCCAAGAAACCGAGAACGGGTCCCTTCCAGATGCCCGAAAATGCCATCCAGGGAGGTGAGCTGGGGGCCCCGGAGACTCTCCAACCTCCGCCAGCTGCAACCGAACTCAGACCAAGTCCGTCGCCCCAGATGAGCAGGGGGACACCCGCCCAGGTGCCCAGCAGCGACCGGCAGCCTCCGCACAGCAGACCTTACCTGCCTACTGCCCAGGCCTGCACCATGTCCCATCACCCAGCGGCCAGCCACGATGGGGCCCAGCCTCTCAGAATGCTCTTCCGGAGACTGGAAAACGGATGGTGGAGCTCCAGCCTCCTGACAGCTCCCTCGTTTCCCTCTCCTGAGGAGCCGGGAGACTTCCTCTCTCACAGCCCTCACGTCTCAGAGAAGTCTGAGGCTCCCTGTGTTCCTGTCCCGCTGAGTGTCCTCTATGAGGACCTTCAGGTTTCCTCCTCCTCAGAGGACAGCGATTCTGACCTGGAGTGAGACTGCAGGTGGCCGGGGCTCCATTGCACCCAGCTCCCGTGACTTGGAGGGGTCTGTGGGACTGAGGAGCACGGAGCAGAGAGCAGACTGTGTGTGGTGACTCCCAAGCTCCCCGGCTGTGGTGCTTCTGTGGATGTTGGAGCCCAGGCCAGGCAGGGACCACATGCAGAGACTCTGCCTCATCGAATTCTGGTGAGGGACATTGTAGTTCGCAGGGCTCTCCGGAAACCCGCCACCAGAAGCTTCTGTGCCAGTGATTCGTTGCCTCAGAAACTGGGTGACGGCGACGCGCGGGAGTCAGACTTCCGCTGTGATGTCAGTAGGAAACTGGGGAATGACTGTGTGTTTGCTCTCTAGATGGCTGAATCAGGGAACAGTTAGGGAACCCTGAGAGATGCAGGCCTTCAGCTGTGCCCCGCCCTGACAGCAGTGTTTTGGACGCTGTGAAGCGTTCTGCGCATAGCGTTCTTGGGGTGTTTCCTCAGCCTGGAAAACTGGGCTCTGGAATGCCGTTGGAAATAGGTGTGTTTAATTTGTTTTGAAGTGAATAAAATTCTCAAAAAGATGACGTACTCTCTTTTGACTTTCATTCCGTGTTTGTGTGTAACTGATTTTCCAAGGGCTTGAAAATGTCTTGACTTGTCAGTAATCCAAGTCATTATGTCTCCGAAACAGAGTTGACTGAGGGGACCGCAGGTCTTCGCAGGACCTGTGACTTCTTAAACATCCACAGGGGCAAGAGAACCTCAGCCCCACTCTACCAACACGCACCTAGTCAAATTCCACCAAGTGAATCTCACGCACGCTAACACGTGGGGAGCGTTGCTTGCACCACGAGTCCCCATTTGGCTCAACGCGATGCCACGTGTGGGGTTCAAACTGTGACGGCCCCCATGAAGTGGTTTCCGGATGTGCGTATGAACGAGGCACACTTTCATTCGCCAAGTAGAACCCAGTAAAGCTGAAGTAAACTCCCAGATTTGGGATGTACTTCAGAGGTAGAATATTCGTCCCGTCTTCTTTCCGGATGCCTGAGCACCGGGCCTTTCCATGCTTCTCCCCCGATCCTAAGAGTAGCTGAGGTCGAGACTCACTGAAAGCTCTAGGTAAAGATATCCCACCATGCACAGGCTATCTCCGTTCTCTGACCTGGGAACAACTCTGACCAGGATTCCACATCTAGGAGGCCTGGGAACTGAGTGGGATTTTCTGAGCAATGCCAAATGGCTGCTCCCTTTCCGCCGCCGTTGAGGGTCGTTACCTTGGTTGTCCAGATCACCTAGAAACTATCAGTATCCAGAATCAACAAGATCAACTCTCTGCTCCTCTGACAGCAGAAGGAGCATGACCAAAATGAACCAAAGAGCGTGGCAGGAAAGGATGTGACCGCAAAGCTCAGAGAACAGCCACAGGGGGATGTAAGCAGGCGTTCCCACCTGATCATGAATAATTAATGAAGCGCAAATCCAGGGGGAATCGAGTTTCAGCAGGTGCAACTCATCCAACGGGAGATCGCCGGAGGGCCAACAAGATTCAGCAACTGAGAGTCGGGTGTAGTGTCAAGTGGGACGCGACTGGTTCCAAAGCTCTAGAAGACCATGGGGTCACTTGGACCACGTGAGAAAATGCCCCCAGTGTGCTGGTTCAGCATTCTGACTCCTGCCTGTCTCTTCCCGCCCAGGGAACGTGGACCCTAACTTGTGCAGGTGCAGATGACGAAGAGCAGAATGAGGGGACGCGGCACCCAAGTTCCCCGACAAGAGAGTTCCACAGAAAGTCCGCTGGATCTTCGCAAATCCAGAGAAATGGCAACGGGACCCAAGGACATAGAGCCCCACCGGTGTCCTGGAGACTCTTCAGGCATAACGCCTGGAGCCGCAGGACGAGCTGAAAAAGGAGCCAGGCACCGAAGGACAAAGCGGTGTTGACGTTCTTCATCTGGGTTTCCCAGTGCGGTCCAATTCACGGTGGTTTCCAAGGGCCTCCTGGAGGAGAAAACACGTGAGGGTGTGGTCAGGGTTTTCTGCTGACACACTTACCGTGGGGAAGAAGGAGAAGCTCTGAAGATGGATAACGACCGAGATTGCATGTCAAGGTGTACCTCCTTGATGACACTGAGGCCTACGTTGAAATAGAGTGAATATGGTCCAATTACACTGTGTCTATTTTAGCACCTTGTTTAAAAAAAAAAAAAAAAAAAAAAAAAGATGTAAAACAAGACAGGGGTACGTGCACCAGTAGTACATACCTGACGGGAAACATCTATTCTTCAAAGCTTGCGGCTGTACAGGTAGGTTTTAGAATGTCTGTCCATAGTGAACATCGTCTTAGAGGGGGCTGGGCAAACAGAGCTTTCCAGGTCATGTAATGGGATTCAGTTGATTAGGTTAGGGTCCGTTTCGCGTCAGGGGTCCAGAGGCAGTATAAAAGGCAGCCTGGAAAGCAAAGGTCCCTCTCTGCCCCTTCCTCCGGCTTCCTGAAGGCTGCACCGCTTCCAGCAGGGCTGCTCCGGCACCTGCCCATCTGAGCGCCAGCGCACCTGTTCATCTGAGCGCCAGCCGAGGAAAGAAAGTAGACCTGTAATTTCAGGTAAGTTTCCCTGAACGACTGTTTGTTTCGCCTAATCCCTGAGGAGTTGGGGGAAAAGAGACAAAGGAGAGTGAAAGAAACAGATCACACTGGGGCTCGCTGATGGGGTAGGATGTGTTCTCCTTATCCGTAATTCTTGGAACAGAAAGCGAGAAAACATTTCCATCTCCGTGCCCGGGATAAGAGCCAGATGGAAATGCAAAAAGAAATGTACTCCAGCACGCTGAATTGGTGGGTAAATGGAAAAAGAACTTTGGAAAAGGGGTGGTTTGCCCTTTAGCCATGCAAGAGATTCATATGCCACTTGTTCAGCGTTTGTTTAGATGAATTCGTATGGCGTGTGTAAAATACCAGAAAAATAAATAAAGAGGGGCTGGAGCTAAAGCCAAAAAGACAGAGCAGGAAAGACCATCACCTGCTAGTGTGGTAGAGAGGGAGATAACTTCTCTCGATGAATTTGTGTTTGGAAGTTGCCTAGTGAAACGGCAAGAGTAGCGATTTGAGTTATGATAGGAAGCATCCCTTATCCCTGACTTCAAGCAGACCTGCCAAGGGGTGACATCGGCCATGCCCTGTAGCTTCGATTCTTTTGTCCCTCAGGGGAGAGAGAATCATGGTGTCTTCTACTGGAGTGAATGGTGAGAGACCTAAGTCCAGTCTCCAGAATCAGTTGTTTGGGTGGGATCGAAATCTCAACTCCAACTCCACATACCTAGGCCGTGGGCCGTGTGGCAGGCCAGGTTTACTCTTGGACCAGGTGGTCACGGCAGAGGAACACACAATATCTGAGGATGCACACACCACATTGTGATCCACAGATTTGACCGACGGGTGGTGAGGTCTCCTCATGACCACACCGTCATGGAATTAGCTGGGGGTTTCTTGTGGGTGTGTGAATATCCAGTGTGCCTAACCATCGCTTTTCGTGTGTTTGTGTGTGATTCAGGTGACCCAACCATCAACCCCGGAAAAAGGCGGCCATAAAACGCCCAGGAGACGAAGATGATGGCACGTCGTGACCCCAAAAGTGGGGCAAACAGACTCGTGAGAGCCCAGACCCTCCAGAAGCAGCAGAGGGCCCCAGTTGGGCCAAGGGCTCCCCCACCCGATGAAGAGGATCCCAGGGTACGTCTAGCCCTGGAATCTTTTGGGTATCGAGGGGGGAGGAGCGGGCGAGTGTCACACGGTCCTCAGAGACTGGGTTGGATTCCAAAGAGTTCTGCCAGCACCACCCGGGTTGCTTTTCCCATCCAAGGTGGGCCTGGCTTGGGACCTCCTCCCCGGCCCGACAGGTCCCTGGAGAGACTCTTGGGAGCAACCTCCCTTTCCACTCAGAATCCTGTGTAGCCAGGTTGGGCTGTGCTGTGGACATCGGGTTCACCATCGTCCCCGCTAGAACCCTGAGTCCTTCCTTTGAGAGTTCCTCCGTCACATGGGCTTTGGGAGGGAACATCGTAACCGAACCCTCCCTCCACTTCAGGGCCCCCATGCCGGTGTCCCCTCTTTGGAATCCTCACTCAGTTCTGAATTCACAGTCCGTCTCAATGTTGACATTGGATCACTGCCTGTGGCTTCAGCTCATTCACTGACATCACTTCCTTTCCACCCACAGATCAAGTGCAAAAACTGCGGGGCCTTTGGGCACACGGCCAGAAGTACCAGGTGCCCCATGAAGTGCTGGAACGGAGCCCTGGTTCCCCAGACCTTTGGGAGAAAGGAAGGGAAGGAAAACCTGAAACCATGGAAGCCCCAGGTTCGAGGGAACCCTGGGCCCTTGAACAAGGAAAAGGGAGAGAAGGAAGAGAGACCGAGGTGAGCAGTGGGAGGGGTTTTCACCATCCTTAGGGTACTGCCACCTAAGGACACGGTGTCTCTGCACCTGCACACCGTGTGCCTTTCCGTCTCCGGGACAGGGAAGGAACGCTGCAGAGAAACAGACCAGAGCTCCGTGTCCTCCTGGGTTCCCCACCCAGGAGCTCCTTTGGCTCTGGGAGATTCAGGGACGGGGGAGAGGCGGGGCCGCTTCGTGCAGGTTCCCCATGACAGGGGGAAAAGCAACGGAATCCAAATGACAGTCCTTACTTGGGAAGCCTAGAGGGCCACCGGCAGGATGGGAAGGTTGGCACATGAGGGAAGGTGCAGAGGCAGAAAGGGCACAAAAGTTCCATTTATGTATCACAAAACACAGAACGGGACTGGGCCCCAGCCAGGGTTCTCCCTGTCTCCTGGGGAGAACCGGGGGGCAGGGCCTGAACTTTTTCTCTTCTGCAGGCAACAAGACCCGCAGAGGAAGGCTCTCCTCCAGATCTTTTCCGGGACACCTCCGGAGAAGCAGCCGCCAAATCGAAAAGCATCCATGGAATCTTGTGATTATCTGAGGGTGAGTGTCACCCTGGGCCCCTGGTCTTTTTCTCCTCTAGGTCACCCTGGTTGATTTCCTTTCAGGTTCCCGTGTGCGTGAGGGGATCGGGGAACCCCTCTTCCCTGCCTTCTTGGGGTCAGGGACTCCACGATCCTTCCAGGTCCATTTGATTCCAGGTGAAGGCATCTGAAGGTGCCGTATTTGCTGTTGCTTTCTTTCCGTGCAATGATGGCAAGCCTGCCAACAACATCTTCCTAGTGGCCTGAGGAAATTAGTCCCTCAGGGGCCCCAAACATGGAGGAGGCTCACCCCAGGAACATGCATGTTTTCAGAAAAGACGTCCTGGGAACCCTTGAGCCACCAACCTGCCTTCAGAAGGGCATTAGTCCGTCCCACTTCACGGAAGGCTGAGTGGAGGCGCTTTGATCCAGTGAATGCCCAAGACACAGTCTTCAGAAAAATGGTATTCTTAGACCATAGCTCGAGAGTGCATTTTTCATGGGTCTTGTCCCGATCAGCACTCACGTTGAGGATCTGTCCCTACTTCCAAGGACCACCTGTCCATACCGTATTAAGAATTTCCTGCTGTGTGCACCTCGTCATTGGATGTGGTTGATTTCCATGTTGGCTCCATGCCGAGGAACCTCTAACGTGTGTGGTCTCCTTTCTTTCAGGTTGCAAGCAGGCCAATGCCGGTGCACACAGCCAATAAGAGGCCACGCGTGGACCCTGCCCTCACTGATGGCTCAGCTACCAAAATGTCTGACACGGTATCCGTCTTGGCTTCGCTGTCTCCCCTCAGAAAAGCCAGTCCGAGCTCCTCGTCAAGTCTCCGACGGAAGGAACGAGAGACAGGGGCTGTGGCCGACATCCCTCAGCCGGGAGTCAGGCAGCAGGGCCCGGAGCCTCTCGTCGTGGTGAAGCCGACACACAGCAGGCCTCAGGGTGGCCGCCGAGAAGTTCCCCAGGCTGCCTCCAAGCCCCACGGCCTGATCCGGGTCATCAGCCCCCAGGCACAAGACAAACGTCCTGCGGTGACCTCACAGCCCTGCCCACCAGCCGACACACACAGCTTGGGCCTCGGCTCCAATCTCAGTTTCAGGCCAGGAGCCAAGAGACCTGCCCAGGCTCCGACTCAGGCTTGCCTGAACTTCCCCAAGAAACCGAGAACGGGTCCCTTCCAGATGCCCGAAAATGCCATCCAGGGAGGTGAGCTGGGGGCCCCGGAGACTCTCCAACCTCCGCCAGCTGCAACCCAACTCAGACCAAGTCCGTCGCCCCAGATGAGCAGGGGGACACCCGCCCAGGTGCCCAGCAGCGACCGGCAGCCTCCGCACAGCAGACCTTACCTGCCTACTGCCCAGGCCTGCACCATGTCCCATCACCCAGCGGCCAGCCACGATGGGGCCCAGCCTCTCAGAATGCTCTTCCGGAGACTGGAAAACGGATGGTGGAGCTCCAGCCTCCTGACAGCTCCCTCGTTTCCCTCTCCTGAGGAGCCGGGAGACTTCCTCTCTCACAGCCCTCACGTCTCAGAGAAGTCTGAGGCTCCCTGTGTTCCTGTCCCGCTGAGTGTCCTCTATGAGGACCTTCAGGTTTCCTCCTCCTCAGAGGACAGCGATTCTGACCTGGAGTGAGACTGCAGGTGGCCGGGGCTCCATTGCACCCAGCTCCCGTGACTTGGAGGGGTCTGTGGGACTGAGGAGCACGGAGCAGAGAGCAGACTGTGTGTGGTGACTCCCAAGCTCCCCGGCTGTGGTGCTTCTGTGGATGTTGGAGCCCAGGCCAGGCAGGGACCACATGCAGAGACTCTGCCTCATCGAATTCTGGTGAGGGACATTGTAGTTCGCAGGGCTCTCCGGAAACCCGCCACCAGAAGCTTCTGTGCCAGTGATTCGTTGCCTCAGAAACGGTGACGGCGACGCGCGGGAGTCAGACTTCCGCTGTGATGTCAGTAGGAAACTGGGGAATGACTGTGTGTTTGCTCTCTAGATGGCTGAATCAGGGAACAGTTAGGGAACCCTGAGAGATGCAGGCCTTCAGCTGTGCCCCGCCCTGACAGCAGTGTTTTGGACGCTGTGAAGCGTTCTGCGCATAGCGTTCTTGGGGTGTTTCCTCAGCCTGGAAAACTGGGCTCTGGAATGCCGTTGGAAATAGGTGTGTTTAATTTGTTTTGAAGTGAATAAAATTCTCAAAAAGATGACGTACTCTCTTTTGACTTTCATTCCGTGTTTGTGTGTAACTGATTTTCCAAGGGCTTGAAAATGTCTTGACTTGTCAGTAATCCAAGTCATTATGTCTCCGAAACAGAGTTGACTGAGGGGACCGCAGGTCTTCGCAGGACCTGTGACTTCTTAAACATCCACAGGGGCAAGAGAACCTCAGCCCCACTCTACCAACACGCACCTAGTCAAATTCCACCAAGTGAATCTCACGCACGCTAACACGTGGGGAGCGTTGCTTGCACCACGAGTCCCCATTTGGCTCAACGCGATGCCACGTGTGGGGTTCAAACTGTGACGGCCCCCATGAAGTGGTTTCCGGATGTGCGTATGAACGAGGCACACTTTCATTCGCCAAGTAGAACCCAGTAAAGCTGAAGTAAACTCCCAGATTTGGGATGTACTTCAGAGGTAGAATATTCGTCCCGTCTTCTTTCCGGATGCCTGAGCACCGGGCCTTTCCATGCTTCTCCCCCGATCCTAAGAGTAGCTGAGGTCGAGACTCACTGAAAGCTCTAGGTAAAGATATCCCACCATGCACAGGCTATCTCCGTTCTCTGACCTGGGAACAACTCTGACCAGGATTCCACATCTAGGAGGCCTGGGAACTGAGTGGGATTTTCTGAGCAATGCCAAATGGCTGCTCCCTTTCCGCCGCCGTTGAGGGTCGTTACCTTGGTTGTCCAGATCACCTAGAAACTATCAGTATCCAGAATCAACAAGATCAACTCTCTGCTCCTCTGACAGCAGAAGGAGCATGACCAAAATGAACCAAAGAGCGTGGCAGGAAAGGATGTGACCGCAAAGCTCAGAGAACAGCCACAGGGGGATGTAAGCAGGCGTTCCCACCTGATCATGAATAATTAATGAAGCGCAAATCCAGGGGGAATCGAGTTTCAGCAGGTGCAACTCATCCAACGGGAGATCGCCGGAGGGCCAACAAGATTCAGCAACTGAGAGTCGGGTGTAGTGTCAAGTGGGACGCGACTGGTTCCAAAGCTCTAGAAGACCATGGGGTCACTTGGACCACGTGAGAAAATGCCCCCAGTGTGCTGGTTCAGCATTCTGACTCCTGCCTGTCTCTTCCCGCCCAGGGAACGTGGACCCTAACTTGTGCAGGTGCAGATGACGAAGAGCAGAATGAGGGGACGCGGCACCCAAGTTCCCCGACAAGAGAGTTCCACAGAAAGTCCGCTGGATCTTCGCAAATCCAGAGAAATGGCAACGGGACCCAAGGACATAGAGCCCCACCGGTGTCCTGGAGACTCTTCAGGCATAACGCCTGGAGCCGCAGGACGAGCTGAAAAAGGAGCCAGGCACCGAAGGACAAAGCGGTGTTGACGTTCTTCATCTGGGTTTCCCAGTGCGGTCCAATTCACGGTGGTTTCCAAGGGCCTCCTGGAGGAGAAAACACGTGAGGGTGTGGTCAGGGTTTTCTGCTGACACACTTACCGTGGGGAAGAAGGAGAAGCTCTGAAGATGGATAACGACCGAGATTGCATGTCAAGGTGTACCTCCTTGATGACACTGAGGCCTACGTTGAAATAGAGTGAATATGGTCCAATTACACTGTGTCTATTTTAGCACCTTGTTTAAAAAAAAAAAAAAAAAAAAAAAAAAGATGTAAAACAAGACAGGGGTACGTGCACCAGTAGTACATACCTGACGGGAAACATCTATTCTTCAAAGCTTGCGGCTGTACAGGTGGGTTTTAGAATGTCTGTCCATAGTGAACATCGTCTTAGAGGGGGCTGGGCAAACAGAGCTTTCCAGGTCATGTAATGGGATTCAGTTGATTAGGTTAGGGTCCGTTTCGCGTCAGGGGTCCAGAGGCAGTATAAAAGGCAGCCTGGAAAGCAAAGGTCCCTCTCTGCCCCTTCCTCCGGCTTCCTGAAGGCTGCACCGCTTCCAGCAGGGCTGCTCCGGCACCTGCCCATCTGAGCGCCAGCGCACCTGTTCATCTGAGCGCCAGCCGAGGAAAGAAAGTAGACCTGTAATTTCAGGTAAGTTTCCCTGAACGACTGTTTGTTTCGCCTAATCCCTGAGGAGTTGGGGGAAAAGAGACAAAGGAGAGTGAAAGAAACAGATCACACTGGGGCTCGCTGATGGGGTAGGATGTGTTCTCCTTATCCGTAATTCTTGGAACAGAAAGCGAGAAAACATTTCCATCTCCGTGCCCGGGATAAGAGCCAGATGGAAATGCAAAAAGAAATGTACTCCAGCACGCTGAATTGGTGGGTAAATGGAAAAAGAACTTTGGAAAAGGGGTGGTTTGCCCTTTAGCCATGCAAGAGATTCATATGCCACTTGTTCAGCGTTTGTTTAGATGAATTCGTATGGCGTGTGTAAAATACCAGAAAAATAAATAAAGAGGGGCTGGAGCTAAAGCCAAAAAGACAGAGCAGGAAAGACCATCACCTGCTAGTGTGGTAGAGAGGGAGATAACTTCTCTCGATGAATTTGTGTTTGGAAGTTGCCTAGTGAAACGGCAAGAGTAGCGATTTGAGTTATGATAGGAAGCATCCCTTATCCCTGACTTCAAGCAGACCTGCCAAGGGGTGACATCGGCCATGCCCTGTAGCTTCGATTCTTTTGTCCCTCAGGGGAGAGAGAATCATGGTGTCTTCTACTGGAGTGAATGGTGAGAGACCTAAGTCCAGTCTCCAGAATCAGTTGTTTGGGTGGGATTGAAATCTCAACTCCAACTCCACATACCTAGGCCGTGGGCCGTGTGGCAGGCCAGGTTTACTCTTGGACCAGGTGGTCACGGCAGAGGAACACACAATATCTGAGGATGCACACACCACATTGTGATCCACAGATTTGACCGACGGGTGGTGAGGTCTCCTCATGACCACACCGTCATGGAATTAGCTGGGGGTTTCTTGTGGGTGTGTGAATATCCAGTGTGCCTAACCATCGCTTTTCGTGTGTTTGTGTGTGATTCAGGTGACCCAACCATCAACCCCGGAAAAAGGCGGCCATAAAACGCCCAGGAGACGAAGATGATGGCACGTCGTGACCCCAAAAGTGGGGCAAACAGACTCGTGAGAGCCCAGACCCTCCAGAAGCAGCAGAGGGCCCCAGTTGGGCCAAGGGCTCCCCCACCCGATGAAGAGGATCCCAGGGTACGTCTAGCCCTGGAATCTTTTGGGTATCGAGGGGGGAGGAGCGGGCGAGTGTCACACGGTCCTCAGAGACTGGGTTGGATTCCAAAGAGTTCTGCCAGCACCACCCGGGTTGCTTTTCCCATCCAAGGTGGGCCTGGCTTGGGACCTCCTCCCCGGCCCGACAGGTCCCTGGAGAGACTCTTGGGAGCAACCTCCCTTTCCACTCAGAATCCTGTGTAGCCAGGTTGGGCTGTGCTGTGGACATCGGGTTCACCATCGTCCCCGCTAGAACCCTGAGTCCTTCCTTTGAGAGTTCCTCCGTCACATGGGCTTTGGGAGGGAACATCGTAACCGAACCCTCCCTCCACTTCAGGGCCCCCATGCCGGTGTCCCCTCTTTGGAATCCTCACTCAGTTCTGAATTCACAGTCCGTCTCAATGTTGACATTGGATCACTGCCTGTGGCTTCAGCTCATTCACTGACATCACTTCCTTTCCACCCACAGATCAAGTGCAAAAACTGCGGGGCCTTTGGGCACACGGCCAGAAGTACCAGGTGCCCCATGAAGTGCTGGAACGGAGCCCTGGTTCCCCAGACCTTTGGGAGAAAGGAAGGGAAGGAAAACCTGAAACCATGGAAGCCCCAGGTTCGAGGGAACCCTGGGCCCTTGAACAAGGAAAAGGGAGAGAAGGAAGAGAGACCGAGGTGAGCAGTGGGAGGGGTTTTCACCATCCTTAGGGTACTGCCACCTAAGGACACGGTGTCTCTGCACCTGCACACCGTGTGCCTTTCCGTCTCCGGGACAGGGAAGGAACGCTGCAGAGAAACAGACCAGAGCTCCGTGTCCTCCTGGGTTCCCCACCCAGGAGCTCCTTTGGCTCTGGGAGATTCAGGGACGGGGGAGAGGCGGGGCCGCTTCGTGCAGGTTCCCCATGACAGGGGGAAAAGCAACGGAATCCAAATGACAGTCCTTACTTGGGAAGCCTAGCGGGCCACCGGCAGGATGGGAAGGTTGGCACATGAGGGAAGGTGCAGAGGCAGAAAGGGCACAAAAGTTCCATTTATGTATCACAAAACACAGAACGGGACTGGGCCCCAGCCAGGGTTCTCCCTGTCTCCTGGGGAGAACCGGGGGGCAGGGCCTGAACTTTTTCTCTTCTGCAGGCAACAAGACCCGCAGAGGAAGGCTCTCCTCCAGATCTTTTCCGGGACACCTCCGGAGAAGCAGCCGCCAAATCGAAAAGCATCCATGGAATCTTGTGATTATCTGAGGGTGAGTGTCACCCTGGGCCCCTGGTCTTTTTCTCCTCTAGGTCACCCTGGTTGATTTCCTTTCAGGTTCCCGTGTGCGTGAGGGGATCGGGGAACCCCTCTTCCCTGCCTTCTTGGGGTCAGGGACTCCACGATCCTTCCAGGTCCATTTGATTCCAGGTGAAGGCATCTGAAGGTGCCGTATTTGCTGTTGCTTTCTTTCCGTGCAATGATGGCAAGCCTGCCAACAACATCTTCCTAGTGGCCTGAGGAAATTAGTCCCTCAGGGGCCCCAAACATGGAGGAGGCTCACCCCAGGAACATGCATGTTTTCAGAAAAGACGTCCTGGGAACCCTTGAGCCACCAACCTGCCTTCAGAAGGGCATTAGTCCGTCCCACTTCACGGAAGGCTGAGTGGAGGCGCTTTGATCCAGTGAATGCCCAAGACACAGTCTTCAGAAAAATGGTATTCTTAGACCATAGCTCGAGAGTGCATTTTTCATGGGTCTTGTCCCGATCAGCACTCACGTTGAGGATCTGTCCCTACTTCCAAGGACCACCTGTCCATACCGTATTAAGAATTTCCTGCTGTGTGCACCTCGTCATTGGATGTGGTTGATTTCCATGTTGGCTCCATGCCGAGGAACCTCTAACGTGTGTGGTCTCCTTTCTTTCAGGTTGCAAGCAGGCCAATGCCGGTGCACACAGCCAATAAGAGGCCACGCGTGGACCCTGCCCTCACTGATGGCTCAGCTACCAAAATGTCTGACACGGTATCCGTCTTGGCTTCGCTGTCTCCCCTCAGAAAAGCCAGTCCGAGCTCCTCGTCAAGTCTCCGACGGAAGGAACGAGAGACAGGGGCTGTGGCCGACATCCCTCAGCCGGGAGTCAGGCAGCAGGGCCCGGAGCCTCTCGTCGTGGTGAAGCCGACACACAGCAGGCCTCAGGGTGGCCGCCGAGAAGTTCCCCAGGCTGCCTCCAAGCCCCACGGCCTGATCCGGGTCATCAGCCCCCAGGCACAAGACAAACGTCCTGCGGTGACCTCACAGCCCTGCCCACCAGCCGACACACACAGCTTGGGCCTCGGCTCCAATCTCAGTTTCAGGCCAGGAGCCAAGAGACCTGCCCAGGCTCCGACTCAGGCTTGCCTGAACTTCCCCAAGAAACCGAGAACGGGTCCCTTCCAGATGCCCGAAAATGCCATCCAGGGAGGTGAGCTGGGGGCCCCGGAGACTCTCCAACCTCCGCCAGCTGCAACCCAACTCAGACCAAGTCCGTCGCCCCAGATGAGCAGGGGGACACCCGCCCAGGTGCCCAGCAGCGACCGGCAGCCTCCGCACAGCAGACCTTACCTGCCTACTGCCCAGGCCTGCACCATGTCCCATCACCCAGCGGCCAGCCACGATGGGGCCCAGCCTCTCAGAATGCTCTTCCGGAGACTGGAAAACGGATGGTGGAGCTCCAGCCTCCTGACAGCTCCCTCGTTTCCCTCTCCTGAGGAGCCGGGAGACTTCCTCTCTCACAGCCCTCACGTCTCAGAGAAGTCTGAGGCTCCCTGTGTTCCTGTCCCGCTGAGTGTCCTCTATGAGGACCTTCAGGTTTCCTCCTCCTCAGAGGACAGCGATTCTGACCTGGAGTGAGACTGCAGGTGGCCGGGGCTCCATTGCACCCAGCTCCCGTGACTTGGAGGGGTCTGTGGGACTGAGGAGCACGGAGCAGAGAGCAGACTGTGTGTGGTGACTCCCAAGCTCCCCGGCTGTGGTGCTTCTGTGGATGTTGGAGCCCAGGCCAGGCAGGGACCACATGCAGAGACTCTGCCTCATCGAATTCTGGTGAGGGACATTGTAGTTCGCAGGGCTCTCCGGAAACCCGCCACCAGAAGCTTCTGTGCCAGTGATTCGTTGCCTCAGAAACTGGGTGACGGCGACGCGCGGGAGTCAGACTTCCGCTGTGATGTCAGTAGGAAACTGGGGAATGACTGTGTGTTTGCTCTCTAGATGGCTGAATCAGGGAACAGTTAGGGAACCCTGAGAGATGCAGGCCTTCAGCTGTGCCCCGCCCTGACAGCAGTGTTTTGGACGCTGTGAAGCGTTCTGCGCATAGCGTTCTTGGGGTGTTTCCTCAGCCTGGAAAATTGGGCTCTGGAATGCCGTTGGAAATAGGTGTGTTTAATTTGTTTTGAAGTGAATAAAATTCTCAAAAAGATGACGTACTCTCTTTTGACTTTCATTCCGTGTTTGTGTGTAACTGATTTTCCAAGGGCTTGAAAATGTCTTGACTTGTCAGTAATCCAAGTCATTATGTCTCCGAAACAGAGTTGACTGAGGGGACCGCAGGTCTTCGCAGGACCTGTGACTTCTTAAACATCCACAGGGGAAGAGAACCTCAGCCCCACTCTACCAACATGCACCTAGTCAAATTCCGCCAAGTTAATCTCAGGCACGCTAACACGTGGGGAGCGTTGCTTGCACCACGAGTCCCCATTTGGCTCACTGCGATGCCACATGTGGGGTTTCACACGGATATCTGCACCGCAATCCATTTCACAAAGGTAGAATAAACCTATTGGCTTTCTCTCGGTTTGTTGGATGCAAAAACCTGTAATGTTGTTGTTTTTTGGTGGGAGAATTTCACTCTGGAAAAGAAAATATTCTGAAAATGGAGGTTGTCCTAGATTGTATTTCAAGGTGAGTCTACTTGATGCTAGTGTAGCATATTTTGGCATATAATACATATGGTTATATTATATTTTGTCTATATTACTTCATTTTAAACAACCTTTTTGTGAAAAATGTCAGAGTTAGATATACCAATGTTAAATTTCTGATGACGTGTCCAGAAGCACTGTAAAATGCAGCCTAGAATGCAAAATTCCCAGCCACGTCTTTGTTGAAATCTCTGCAGAGCGACATTTCATCCAGGGGTTTTCAAGGTGCACTAGTGTGCCATGAGCTGGTCTTTGGCTTCCTGCTGAAGTTGGAATCGTGCAGATTGTTTAGGGGTGGTGTCTGCTTGTCCCATCTTTCCAGGTCATCATTAACCTTTCCTCGGCACCCACGTGGACTCAGAACTTACCTAGAGTCACAGGCAGGTCTGGGAAGCTGCCCTTGAGCCTTTGTTCAGTCCATGATGGTTCCATGCCTCTGATCTGCTGGGGCACATTCTGCAGAGGGATGGGCTGGCATAAGCTGTCCCTGCTCTTCTGAAAATCACGGAGATTCCTGGTACCTGAAGCCACATAGAAATATCTGTGGATTCTCAGGCAGGACAGGGATGTCATTCACAGGCTCCTGTTCTTCCACTTAATGGCCACAAGAGTGATTCCTAGGTTTCCTAATTAACTTCAAAACAATTTTGGTGACTTTGTTGTGTCAATGACCACTCCCGTTTCTGTGGCATCCAGTTTACCTGTAAGGTTTTTTGGGGATTATGTGGAAACTTGTGCATTTTTCCAGAGCCTCACTTCATCCTGGATGCTCTCAGCATGCACAAGCGGATCCATGCCTTGGTGGCATCTTGGAGCATCGCAGGAGACCCATTAGGTCTAGGAGGCACTAGGAGGTCCATCAGGAATTGGGCGGTCATGTGTCTGCCCATCTGTAGTGTGAACTTCTATTCACCTTCAGAATGCAGATTCTTCCTGAACTAATAAGTTATCTTCATCTTGGTGTAAGTAGCCACAAAAGAATAATTCATATTAACTACATTAATAAAAATAACTGAAAATCAACAATGAAGATAATAACAACAATGTTATTTATTATAATATTGATAGTAATAATAAAACAAAGGCATTAGAGATTAGAGATTCCCTTAAGTGAAGGACAATGTGAAGATATAGGGATACATGAGTTGTTTGGACTCAGAGTCCAATGAGACCTGTTCCTCAAAGGCAAAGACAAGAAGCATAAGGAAAATACAAAGTTCATGGGTGACCACCTTGGCTACCTTGGAACTCATGTGGGAACACTGCAGGCAAAGTGTACCTTGTCTTGGGACTGCCCACCACCCAGCCCCCACTCACCTTCATGAGGTAGGATAGCAGGATAACGGAGAAGGAGTCCATGCAAGGAATGCAAGACTTGTGTCACACCAGATTCAAAGAAGCACTGCTTATGACAGATGTTTATCTCCTAACACTGTGTCACTTCTAACTGCCTGGCTGCATGTCTGCCCTCTGTTCTTCTTAGGTCACAGAAGGGACAGACATTACTGTCCACCCATCTGCATACAGAGCCATTGGAGGACGTTACCCTTGTTGCTTCCTCCTTGGAAAGGGGCAACATACATGGCAGATGCCATTCTCTGTCTCTTTGGAAAACTTTGCCAGCACATTTAAGGTTTTCTTCAGCCACAGAAAGCCACCTGCTTCAAAGTCTCACCCTCCACAAGTGGCAAGCCCACAATAATTAATGGAGGCACGGGTGCATAGGCTTTGCCATTTGATTCCGTTGGGACAAATGGGGAGGTCTTCTTAGCTGAACAGCTCTGTCTGTGCGGCCACTTGACAAAGTCAGGCTGCATTGCCATTAGACTTGTCCCTTTGCACGTCAGGCTTCCCTCCAATCCTTTCCACAGATGTGGATCCTGACATTACTTCCTAATAAACATCCTGCACACTAAACTTCATCTATATCCAGCTCCCTGGGAACCAAACCTGTGACAAAAGTGAAAAGTTTCTAGGGAAAATATGGTTTCCTTATCAGACAGGGATCAAATTCTCTGAGCTAGAAAATAAGGTAAAGTCTGATGCCATCTCATGATTTTTTGTATTAGGACATTACCACTGCCAGCAAGAATTATGTGCATCAATTCATGGGGACAAAAATCATATTGGAGTGGGATGAGGTTGTTGTGAGTTGAGGAGAAATTTTGATGAATGAACTTTACCCGCAACTTGAGTTCAGGAGAAGAGATGAAGATGAAAACAGCTGGAAATAAAAGTTGTCCAAAAACATTTTTCTGGTTTTTCAAAAATCAAATTTCAGGTTGGGAGACACTATGTTTAAATTCTAAAAGGATGTAGCATACTGAGAGGAAATAACTATAGATAAATTGTCCTTTTTGTAAATAATACACTTTATAGTATGACGGGAGACCAAGGGACACAACACAAATTTGGAGTTAAAGAAACTAACAGACATTCTCGATACTCAGCTGTTATGGCAGAGATGCCAGAATGATGGATGTCCATGTAGCAGTACTGTTTTTCTGTTTTTGTTTTTGTTTTTGTTTTTGTTTTTTGAGACAGAATCTTGATCTGTAACCAGGCTGGGGTGCAATAGTGTGATCTCAGCTCACTGCAATCTCCACCTTCTTGGTTCAAGAAATCCTCCTGCCTCAGCCTCCCAAGTAGCTGGGACTACTTGCGCACCACCACACTCAGCTAATTTTTGTATTTTTAGTAAAGATGTGGTTTCACCATGTTGGCTAGGATGGTCTCAATCTCCTGATCTTGTGATCTGCCCCCCTTGGCCTCCCGAAGGGTTGGGATTAGAGGTATGAGCCACTATGCCCGGCCCATGTAGCAGTACTTTTGAACTTAATGGCTGAAAGCATCCACCTCCAAACTTATGTATTATATTTGCAAAAGAGTACAAACCATGTAATGAATTTTAAAGGGAAGACAAGCCTGTGGGAATTCAACAGCCATGGCAACGTTTTGAACTTCTTTTTATTAAACATGTAGGAAGTAAGTGAAGTTCAAGACCTAACAGAATTGCCAGGAATTATTTGAAGAATTACCAAGATGACTTAGACACTATGAAATCCTTACGATGCCTTCAGGTGGAGTTTCCTCCTGGAGCCAGTGATTTTAAGCCAGAGGCAAATGTCTCTGCAGGCATAAGAATTCGACCCAAATGTGCTATTCAATTTTAAATGAGATGACAATAAAATTGTCGACTATATAGTAACAACTTTTTTTTTTCTTTCAGACAGATTCTTTCTCTGTTGCCTAGGATGGAGTGCAGTGGGGCACTCTTGGCTCACTGCAATCTCTGCCTCCTGGGTTCAAGTGATTTTCCCATCTCATCCTCCTAAGTAGCTGGGATTATAAGCATGTGCCACCATGTCTGACTGATTTTTGTATCAGCAAAATTATTTCTGGGGTGGAGAGTTAGGGATTTTTATTCTCCCACATCCAAAAATATATTCTCCAAATGATCTGTCAATAGAAATAACTGATACCTATATTTGCTAACCTATCTTTTTCTTTCTTTAAATTCAGAACTAGAGTGTGGAAAAGTTATATTAAGAAGGTTCTCTCAATTTTCAACACGAGTGATGGGCTAGGCACTATTCTAGGTGCTACAGATACACATTAACATACCCACAATAGTTTTGCCTTATTACCTCCTACATTCTAATAATGCAACAAAAGAAAAGTATAGACTAGCTTTTTACTTTTTTGAGATGAAAGTTAATTCTGTCACCCAGGATGGAATGCAGAGGCAGGATCTCAGCTCACTGCAACCTCTGCCTCCCGGGTTCAAGCGATTCTCCTGCCTCAGCCTCCTGAGTAGCTGGGATTACAGGCATGTGCCACCATGCCCAGAAAATTTTTGTATTTTTCAGAAAGACGGCTTTCATTATGTTGGCCAGGCTGGTCTCAAACCCCTGGCCTCAAGTGATCCATGCACCTCGACCTTCCAAAGTGCTGGGATTATAAGCATGAGCCATAGTGCCCAGTCAAAGAGAATAGGTTTAAATAGAAAGCATGAAAACAAAAGAAATGTATGCCCATCAATTTTATACTGTATTTAGCCAGGTGCAGAAGATCGACTTGTAGTATTGTAAGGGAATAAGGTCAGTTCACATCTAATTGTTAGGACAAGTCACCAGAAACCAAAAGTTGGAGGAGTTGTATCTTTTGAGGTGGGTTGCATAGGCAAGCAACAAGTTGCTATCTCTCCAAAGTCCCAAATTGTTCTATTTCTCCTACTGTGGAAAAATGCATCTTCTACTTGATTTCAGTTTATATAGGAAAATGCTTAATAAAACTAATAGGGGTTCCTTCTAGGGACACAGCTAGACCACACATATACTGAATCTTGATTCTGGAAACACGTCTTGTACAATGTAATTGGATTTTCATGACAACAAAAATGTAACCCTGACACAATATTGGAGAGTCAAAAGGAAAGGACATTTTGGATTGAAATTTTTTATTTTAAAAATATGTCCTTGAGTTCTATTAACAATAGCTAAAACCTGGGAACAACTCAAACGTCTACGAGAGGAAATCGATAAACAAATTATATGCATATTATAGAGCAATATTGGGCAATAACGGGGGATGATCCACTCTATTAATCAACATCTTGGATCGATATAATCTTTCTCATCCTGAGTAGGGAAAGCTAAGCTAAAAAGTGTCCTATAATATAAATAAATGTACACAAAATTCTAGAACAGACAAACCTAATATAAGCTAAAAAAAATTCAGAAAAGCCAGGTGCAGTGGCTCATGCCTGTTACGCCAGCACTTTGTGAGGTGGGTGGATCACATGAGCTCAGGACTTTGAGACCAGCCTGGCCAACATGCTGAAGCTACTCCGTCTTTACCAAAAATACAAAAATTAGCCCAGTGTGGTATTGTGCGCAGGAACAGAAAACCAAATACTACATATTCTCCATTATAAGCGAGAGCTAAACATTGGGTTATACATTGTTTAGCTCTCACTTATATGGAAACAATAGACACTGGAGATTCTTAGAGGGAGGAGGGAGGGTTGGGTACAAGGCCTTAAAAACTGTCTATTGGGTATTATGTTCACTATGTGTGCGATGAGATCATTCATACTCTAAACCTCAGCGTCACACAATACATCCATGGAACAAACCTGCACATGTATCCTCTGTGTATAAAATTAAAATTAAAAAACTAAAATGAACAAACAGATATGAGAAAGAATTTCTCAAAAGAGGAGATACAAATGGACGATATATATATAAACAATTCTTACCCTCTCTAGTCACCACGGGAATGCAAATGAAAACTACCATGAAATATCACCTCACACCTGTTAGAATAGCTATTATCAAAAAGATGGATGATAACAAGTGTTGGTAAGGATGTGGAGAAAAGGGAACCTTTGTATACTGGTGGTGGGAATGTAAATTAGTATGGCCATCTTGGAAAATAGTATGGAGGTTTCTCAAAAACTTAACAATAAAAATACTATTTTGTTCCAGCAATCCCACTTATTTTATATATATATAATATATAATGTATATGAAATCATTGAAATCATTATGTGAAAGAGATATCTGCACTCATATGTTCCTTTCAGCACTGTTCACAATAGTCAAGATATATGAAGAAGACACACATGTTATCATTCATTCACGGATGGATGAATTAACGTTTTATATATATATGTATGCACAATGCAAAATTATTCAGTATTATATAATAATGAAACCCTGTCATTTCTGACAGCGTCGATGGATCTGAAGGGCATGAAGTCATGTGAAATAAACCAAACACAGAATGACAAACATTGTATGATTTCACTTGTATTTGAA
This sequence comes from Macaca nemestrina, assembly GCF_043159975.1. Taxonomy (NCBI): domain Eukaryota; kingdom Metazoa; phylum Chordata; class Mammalia; order Primates; family Cercopithecidae; genus Macaca; species Macaca nemestrina. The sequence continues at coordinate 10,644 of NW_027257704.1, read as the reverse complement.
ATCTCAAATACACTCAGAAGCAGAGAGTAGACTGGAGGTTGCCAGGAGCTGTGGTGTAGGTAAATGAGTAGGTGTGATTATAGTACAAAGTTTTAGATATACAAACATTAAGTTCAGGAGGTCTAATCTACAGCATAGTGCTTATAGCCATGAATGCTGTGTTGCATACTTAAAATATAATAGGAGGGTGAATTTTATGTTAATTGTTCTTACTAATAGAAATAATAATTAGAATGGGAGGGAGAACTTCAGGAGGTGATGATTGTGTTTACAATCTTGATAGTAGTGATGCTTTCACAATGTATCCTTATCCTCAAACTCACTGAGATATACACATTAAATAGGTACAGCTTTTTGAATGTAATCGTATCTCAACAAAGTGTTTTTAAGGGGGGTTGGTTAAAAAATTTAAAAAGGAAGGGTAGATGTTCCTTTGCCCTTCTCCCACGCCTTTTTTCTCCCTGCTGTCTAGAATTCAGAAATAGTAGGTGGGAATTTAGCAGCCAAACTAGGGTATTTTCTAAAGTATAGCAGAGCAGATACCTGGAAGGGACCTGTATCCCTAAAGACATTAGAAAGTATCTGTACTAACCCTGAATGGTGTAACTACAGGTTAATTTTAAGTGAAAAAGAAATCAACTTCTGTCTTGTTTAAGCAACTTCATTCAGGCATTAATTTTATAAACATGTAGAAAATACATACTCCTTATGAGTAGAAACAATGTTTATAAATAAAACAATGGTGATAAATAAAAGAAAATAAAAAGCAGTGAAACAAAGTGGTTTCATAGCTATACATAGTTATTTTGTTGAAAGATTCTGCTGCTAATATTATTCAATATTTTTGTATGCTGGTGCAAGTAAGGAAATTTACATTGTCTAATAAAAATTATTTATCAATTTATAAACAGTAACCACTTCATAGAATGGGGCTAAGAATCTGCATTGCAAAATAACTTTCAGTTGATTTTATGCACAGTAATTATTGAGAATCCCAACAGATCTGGACCTACATAGGTGCTATCAAGACAAGGAAGAATATTTTCCTGACTGTATCCATACCTCCAGTTAGTAATAGATCTAGAGATTCAGAACTCAAATCCAGACCTCCTGCTTCCATGTGCAGTGGCCTTGCACCGTCCTGTTTCGCTTCACTTGTTGAAGAGGATTTGAGAATAAATGACCACATGATTCAACTCTCTCCTCAGCTCTGAGGAATATAGCCCTGTCCTGGCAAACAAGAAGCTCACACAGTAGTAGAGGAGGCAACTATACATTCACTAATCTAGCATACAAGCAGTAGGCACTGTATCATAAACAAGGCACTGTGGGGGTTCAGACCAGGAGCAAAGCAGGGATTAGCAGGGCTAGTAAAGTCTGGGAAGTGTTCACTAACAAAATGTCTAATCATTAACTAAACCAAATGGTTTCTCAACATGGCCTAATTAATTGTAACTTAATATAAATGCTTGGTTGGTTGTTCATAAACTTTAATCTTTTGCCAAAATATTTGTAGCTTATGTTCCCATTTAACAAGGTTTTCTGGTCAAAACTGTGCACCCACACCTTTCTAATGAACTTAGTGTCCAATAAAACATGGACTTTCAGTCATCCCATGAAGGTGATTTTGCGTGCATAGTACATCTCTGTCTGTGAATATGCCTAATGAGGTATGGAAGGACACTTATTATCCAAACAAAGACATTCCACTGGTGCTAGAGAGCTACAGAGGGAAGTTTTTTCTGCCTACTGGAAATAAAGCCAAGCTTTCTTCTTCCTTCAGCAGTGAGGATTGCTCTCCTCCTCTTTATCATTCTCACACTCTCTTTTTTTTAATGGGCCAAACTCTACCAAATAACAAGATAAACTTTGTGTAAGCCTTGGTAAGAGCAGAGTGTCTGACATCTTATGGTGCTATAATACTCAAAGCAAAAGCAAAATCACCTATGACCAGAAAAGGGAGTCACAGGAAATCTAGAAGACTTATTGGCCAAGAGACCTGCAGCCTCATAGTTCATTAGCTCTCCATAAGAACTCTCACGTGAAATGAAGCCAGTGTTGTTTCAAGTGCTTGAAACCCTCGTTACTCTACCTCTAAATGTGAATTAATTAGGCAAGTTTACTAGCAGTTACTAAACCTCAAAAGCAAGATAATCAGGCATTATTCTACTAAATACTGGTCTCCATAACTCCTCTATTTTCTTTAGGAAAAGTTAGTTAGCCTAAGACATTTGGCATAAGGGCTATGCCAAAGCTATGTTGGGGTCAGCCAGGAAGGATTCATGGGAGTCTCCTTGAAAATATTACAATAATCGAAGAAATCTTCAACCTATTGCCCCTTAGTACTGTTGGTCCCTTGTACTTGATTTTTCCCCTTAAGTTTTATTCCAATTTCTAACATTATCATTCCCTCTTCCTTCTCAGCAACTAGTCCTCCAAAGTAGAACTTAAACAATGACCAGACATGGCCCTGCAACAGAGCATATCCTTCTACATTTAGCATGCAATCATGAATCACAGGTATAAGGCCCCTTGAACAGACTTGGTTTTGGTGACTACATGTAGGACTTATTGCTTTTACCCAAGAAGAGGATCAGGCGTCCTAAGTAGCTCAGAAATTTTTCTGGAACTCTTGAATGTGTATAGGCAAGAAAGATTAAGCAACCTGTTGCCTTACATGAGGCATACTATCTTCTTATGTTTTCTTTTGAATTCAGGATTTCAAGGTTGGGGAAGGAGTGGGAAAGTAGCCATGGACATGTGAGAATGTGGATGATCCTTTTACATTGTCAGGAATGGTCAAATTCTATGCTTTATGTTGTTTGCTAAAAGACACTTTCCAAAGCTTTCAACAGAAAATATAATGGCACACATGCCTATTCTTGGTGAACCCAGACTTTTTATCTAGTCTCTGATAGTCAATTTTGAAGGACTGCTTAGGGTAATGAATCCTTCAAGTTGTAAAGATGAAGGGCAGTTTTTGGACAATTCCCATTTTGCTGTAGGAAAACTAATCTGGAAGAAGTAAAAGGGAGAGGTTGAAGTGAGAGAACGGAGGTGGAAAATGATTTCAGTTGATCAATTATTTGTTAAGCACCCACTGTATGTCAGGCCCTTACAAGGAAGCAAGCAAAGAACAAAAGCATGTGATGGCCTTGCTCCTAAGAAGCCAGAGGCCAGTAACCTGGATTGTTATAGACCAGAAAAACGACCACAAGCCCCTACAACACAGCACTGGCATAGGATGAAGTAGAAGTTTCTTTCTATGAGATCAATAGCATACAACCAAATAAGAAAGTCAAAAGTTACACAAAGTTCAAAAACCTAAGACACCAACCTTTAAGAGATCTGATTGTCGGTGGTGATTTTGGAAGGAAAGTTATTATTAGGATTATTTTAGTACTAAGAGTTTTGAGCTGTCTATCCAATATTTTCACCTGAACCTCTGCCTTGGTAATACTGCGTGTGTGTGTGTGTGTGCGTGTGTGTGTGTGTGCGTGTGCCTTTTCATGTGTTTGAAATATATTATCTATCCCACACTCCACATAGGTTTGGGGGTTAATTACATACAGGCTGATCTGAATCTATACTCTTAGGAACGGGGTTAAGCTACTCTACCACAATGTGAAGAGTTGATATGTAAGAGACTCTGAACATCTTATAAATTATCTTTAAAATGTTTTCTTCTTTGTGAAGGGGAGAATAAGTATTTGTAAGCAAATGCAAAAATATCTTTAACTAAACAAAAGAACAGTTAGTTAACCTTGTTGTGATTAGCAGAGAGGATAGCTGCAGACACTATAAAATCAATCAGCAACAAGATTTGACAAAACCTTAAAGATGGCTCTATTTTTCCTGTTTTATACAGGAAAATATTAAGGCCCTGGGAATTGAAGTACTTTTCCCAACAGTGGAGTAAATGTCAGAGTCAAGGCTGTGTTTTACATCTCGGTTTCCCCACACATCCCACCCTATGGTTCTGTTGTGCTGTTCCTTTGTGTGACTCCTCAAAGCCTGGTTAAAGGTGATACCGTATCAAATTGTATTAACTCAGTAGCACAAAACACCAGGGAATTGATTTATAAGAGTATTAACCTTGTGGCATTACTGAAGACCCATCTGATTAGTAGTTATCGAGTAGTCACCCTGGCTAAATATATGGGTTTGATTTTTAATTTTGAAAATGAAAAATATTTTAAAATCTATGTCTTACATCCATATCCCCAGGAAATTTTAATCAAGTTTTAAAACTTCCAAATTTAGATAAACTCATGTTTTTTGTTGTTTTAATTTTCAATCAATGAAAATAGAAAAAAACTAATTGGATAGAACAGCACAGCAGAAGCATTACTTATAGCCAAAAATGGGATGCAACAAGACTGAAGAAGAAAATGCAGGACAGTGCTTAAAAAAGCAGTCTAATGAAAAGCGGGGTCTCCTCAGGATGTCCTTAGGTAGACATTGCAGCAGAACTGCAAAGTTTTCTTTAGAAGGCTGGGGAAGAGAGGAGGAAACAGAGAAGGGACAAGAGTGGAAAATAGAATGAGGCTGAGAATACCAAGCGTTAGTGCTGTCCCTATCACCTTCCTCACTTGATCACTGGGTGATCTAGGGCAAGTTTCTTCCTTTCCCTCAGCTCATTTCCTCATCTGGAAGGTAAGTCACTAGACAAGATAGCCTTTGATGTTCATTGTAGCTCTAACTGATCTTCCCCAAGCAAATAGCTGGGAAGGACACTGTGCCCACAATATGCAAGACACAAGGTTTACAAGCAAAGAACCAATCAAAACAAAAGATGTTTTAAAACCCCTAATGTCACTTGAATTCTTACAAATGAGCAATGGTACATCATACTTTTACAAAGCCCTTCTGTGATTTCATTTTTAAAATCATTTCAAGTTTTATTTTACTTCATATTAAGATAATGGGAGATAAAGTGGTAAATGGTTCAAGCAGGAATATATGTAAGAGACACAAAAATCCAAAATAGGTAATTGTTATGTTAGTATTTCCCTTTACTGAGGGGGAGCAGACAAAAGAATGTTAGAAAAAGCTTCATAAAGTGGATTATATAGAATGTGCTTTAAAAGAGTTTGGTATTTTACTGAGTGGGAAAGAGCAGTACGGGGAGTTATTGTTCAAGGGTTAAAGCTATGCAAAATGGGTCAATTACAGAGATAGGCTCTAAAACATAGTACCTATAGTTATTACTGAGGTATTTTGTATTTAACAATTTGTTAAGAAGGTCGATCTTAGGGATTCTGACAACAACAACAACAACGACAACAACAACAATAAAGGGATGTAGGAAACATTTGGAGGTGATGGGTATATTATTACCTGGATATTCATTGTGGTAACAAGAGTAATATATATGTGCAAATTTGCCAAACTATATCCATTAATTACATACTGTTTTTGTATAACAATTTTACTTCAGTTCCTACTATATTGCCTGGCAAACAATACTTTATACTTAAAGTAAGAGCAATGATTATTGTATGTGCATGTTGAAAATAATAAAGAAAGCAGGTGACAATAAGACATCCTGAGTCTTTTGGAAATAATAGCATTCACCTGCTTTCTCATCCATTGAGATATCACCACATTTAGGTACTTGTGTGTCCCCGGAAGTTTCTTGTGGAAGATTTAGTTATTCTCTTTTCGTTAGGCTCTACCAACCAAGAACAAATCACAGACTCAGACAGCATCATAAAAAGGCTCAGACCTACCATGTCCAGAGACTCCAGGCTCAACCCACATTGATGCTGGCCCTTGAGCCATGAGACTCCATTTGCTTCTTCTTATTCTCCTTCTTTTTTCAATTCTTTTATCCCCAGGTAAGTTGGTAGCTGATTACTATAAGGTTCTGCAGATTAGAAGGCTATATCCCTGGCCAAACAAGATCCTAGAATCAGTTCTGTGGGTTCAAGAACCTAATATTTACAGATTCACTAAGATTATAATAGGGAAAAATAGAAAAGAGACTCATTTAGCAGTAGCTCCTGTTGATAAGATTCCATCCATGTTTTTTGATCTAGTGAGTGGATATAATAATGGATGCTGCTGAAATTCAATCCTGTCAGATCAAACTGCCTACATATCAATTTCCATGCCCCACCAAGGCATCTCAAGATACAAAGTAAGGATACAACAGAACGTGACCTCAATGAGATGCCTTTGTGGGACCTGGAAATTTATATGCAGGCAGTTAGATCTGACAGGATTGAATTTCAGCAGCATTTATTATTATATTTGCTCACTAGGTCAAAAGAGATGGATGGAATTCTATCAATAGGAGCTACTGCTAAATGAGTGTTGACAAATCTGAAAGTTTTATTCAAAGAGACAAACAGAAAAATTATAATCCTAGAATAAGTGAAAATTATATGAGAGACTTTTCAAAATAAATTCTATTTTACGTGGCTATGAATAACAAATGATTTGCAAAGTGAAACTTAGGACTAGAAAGGAGAGTTAAAGGAACTTCAGACAAGTGAATTAATAATAAGTAAAGACACCAAGAAGTGCCGCTCGTGGTATATTACAGGTAACCACACAGAAATGGGTAACATCACTTTCAATACTAAACCAGCTAAAATTTAATCGTCTAAGCATGCATTTTGAGGGCTTTTGGAAAAAAACAGCATAATAAACCTAAAGAAGATAAAGGGAAAGTTATAAATACAAAATATTAATTAATGAAACAAATGAGAAAAAAACTAACATTTTAAAAAACGCTTTTCATAAAGTCTAATATACTTTATAATAACCTGGCAACACTGGACAAATGAGAACATGCTTAAAATAACTATTGCAGGAATGAAAGGTTAATGTCAAAACATGTTTCAGAGATTCAAATAATTTTTTAAAAAATATATTTGTGTATTATATTCCCTCTTTGCTGTGTACTGGGGGATTTTCCTGTTGCAGTTCACTACATCATGTGTCATCAATTGTGACTGTGTCATCAATTTTTATGCTAGTAAATTATTACCATCAGCATACAAATATGCTGTTAAGCATGTCCTTGCTTTTCTTCTGATGCCAGCTGTCAATCTATTTTTTGCTCTAGTTTTCAGCAAAACATCTTAAAAGAGTTGTCCATACTCTCTGTCTTCAATTCCTCTCCTCTCATTGTCTCTTAAATATATCACAGTTGGGCTCTCTCCCCTTTTTTCGATCATGTTATTGACACCACTTTTGTCAAAGTTACCAATAATCTCCATATTGCTAGATCCAATGATCATTTTTTACTACAACTTTAATTGGCCTATTAGCAGCATTTGACACAAATAATCACTTCCTTCTTCATAGTATACTTTCTTCACTTGGCTTCCAGGACAGCACATTCACTTGATTCTCAGCCTATCTCACTGGAGCTACCACTTCGGCTTCCTTTGTTTCTTCCTCATCTTTTCCCGTCACACTTCCTATTGGAGAGCTCCAGAGCTCAGTTCCTGATCCTCTTCTCTTCTCCCTCACCACACACTCTGGAGGGGCTCAGCAAGTCTCATCCTCTTAAATTCTCCTTTTGGACCTCCTTTTGAACTGCAGGCTTATAATAAATTATCCAACTGCATAACTGGTATATCTACTTGGACACTGAATTTCAAAAGTCATAGATATCCAAAATTGAACTCATGATTTTCCCTCATAAACCACTACATACAGATTTTCTCTTCTTGCAGAATGCCATGGTCAGCACTGGAGCCTCTCTTAGCTCTCCTGTACACTTTCATCCTCAGCAAGCCTCTATCTCTGCACCTCAAGAATCTCTCAGGGCTCCCATCCCTTGCCCAGCCTTGGACAGTAGCTGCCTCACACTCAGTGAAAGACCAGAGAATCTGCTTCTCTCATCTACCTGCCCTGCCCTGTCTTCAGACATCAGGTCCCTCTGCTTATGCACCTGTGAGAAAAGAGAGTGAAGGGGGCATTGTCTCAGCTCCCCCACCCACTCCCCAGTAACAGAGGATTTTACCCGATTCTCACAGTAAGACCTTTACCTTGCTCTCACCTCAAACTGCAGCAGTTCCTACATGCCTGTCCCTCAAAAGGGTCTCAGGTAGTTCTGCTCTCCATCCGATCTTACCTAGGAGCACACAAGATAGGTCATGAAAAAACCATTAGTGGGGTCGGGTGCTGTGGCTCACGCTTGTAATCCCAGCACTTTGGGAGGCCGAGGTGGGCAGATCACGAGGTCAGTGGCTAACACGGTGAAACTCCGTCTCTACTAAATACAAAAAAAGAGCCGGGCACGGTGGCATGCGCCTGTAGTCCCAGCTACTTGGGAGGCTGAGTCAGGAGAATCGCTTGAACCCTGGAGGTGGAGGTTGCAGTGAGACAAGATCGCGCCATTGCAATCCAGCCTGGGCGACAGAGTGAGACTCCAAAGAAAGAAAGAGAGAGAGAGAGAGAGAGAGAGAGAGAGAGAGAGACAGAGAGAGACAGAGAAAGGAAGAGAGGGAGGGAGAGAAGGAGGGAGGGAGGAAGGAAGGAAGGAGGGAAGGAAGGAAGGAAGGAAGGAAGGAAGGAAGGAAGGAAGGAAGGAGAAGGAGAAAGAAAGAAAGAAAGAAAGAAAGAAAGAAAGAAAGAAAGAAAGAAAGAAAGAAAGAAAGAAAGAAAGAAAGAAAGAAAGAAAGAAAGAAAGAAAGAAAGAAAGAAGCATTAGTGAGGGAAAGTGAGTGAGAGTGAGTGTGTTTGGGCCCCTACTGATGATGCTAAACTATCACAAGCCCACACTCAGCCTTTCAACATTTGCTGGAGATTCATTGTTTCCTTGTTATCTCCATCAAGGGCAGCTTCCTCCTGCTTCTGCTGCTGCAACTCAGCTAGGCACAAAGCATCTGTGGATCCGTTCTTTTTTCAGCAGGGCTTCATCACTCTGAATTTAAAATAATTAGCTTTTTTTGAGACCTCAGTTCTGTGTTTCAAAATGAAATCTATGATCTATAGATTATCCAGCTTATTCTCTTTGTCAGGGCAAGAGCATTTTTCTACAACTTTCTAAATTCTAAACAAAAGTAAAAGTTCACTTCTTTTCAGAATCCCCACATGTCAGAAAGTGTTACTATTATCATCAGTTTAGTGATATTTATGGAATTCCAAGTTGACTCTAATATCAGCTTTTGGGTTAAGTTCTTTCTTTCTGATATGTAGCCTTTGAAATTTTATTTGCTGCAGATCTTTTGGTAGTGAACAATTTTAATTTTTATCTGTCAATTTCATATTATTATTTTTGATCTTGAAAGACAGCATTACTGAGTACCCAATTCTATATTAACAGTTATTTTCTCTCGACATTTGTTGATACTAGTTTACTCATTTTTAGTGAATGAGTGAACAAGTGAATCTCCAGCAAATGTTGAAAGGCTGAGTGTGGGCTTGTGATAGTTTAGCATCATCAGTAGGGGCCCAAACACACTCACTCTCACTCGCCCTCCCTCACTAATGCTTTTTTCTTTCTTTCTTTCTTTCTTTCTTTCTTTCTTTCTTTCTTTCTTTCTTTCTTTCTTTCTTTCTTTCTTTCTTTCATAATCAGATAAATATTATTTCATTGTAAATTATCCTTTTTTCAATGTTTGTATGGTCTGGTGTTTGGTTTTAATGTTTTATAATTTAACTAAAGTGAGTTGATTTTTATATCATCTGTTAGAAATATATTCTTTGAATCAATGGGTTTATACCGTTTCTTAATTTCTTTCTGAGAATCTCTTGAAATGGTGAATCCTTTTACACTTCTCTCCCCCCATATTTGAATTAAATAAATGTTAGACCTTCTGTTTCCATGCTACATTCTGGGTATATCATGTAAACATTTTTTTTCTTCACTAGTTATCCTCTTACCTGTGTCTAAGATATCATTAATAACCTGCATTATTTTTAAATTATTTTTTTGTTTCAGACCTGCCTTTTTTTTTTTTTTTTTTTTTTTTTTTTGGAGATGGATTCTCGCTCTGTTGCCCAGGCTGGAGTGCAGTGGTGTGATCTTGGCTCACTGCAACCTCCACCTCCTGGGTTCAAGAGATTCTTCTATCTCAGCCTCCTGAGTAGCTGGGAATACAGGCACCCGCCACCATGCTCGGCTAATTTTTATATATATATTTTTTAGTAGAGACAAGGTTTCACCATCTTGGGCATTGTGGTCTTGAACTCCTGACCTCGTGATCCACCCATCTTGGCCTCCCACAGTGCTAGGATTACAGGCATGAGCCACCATGCCCAGCCAGACCTGCCCATTTTTTCTATCATCTATATTGTTTTACTATTGTTTTTACATCTTTGTAATAGTAGATTGTTTCTTTAAACAATTGATACACACCTGCTTAATTATTTCTCCACATTGATGATTTCAATATATTTAGTTTTAAAGGGTCTACATATGCTATTCATTTCATTAACTTTTATTCATGGTGTCTTGCTTACCTGATCATTTTTAATACTGAACTCATTGTTCATCCTTAACCTGACATCATTTTATGGTCTGAAATGAGAATGCTATTATCCAGACTTGCTCTGTGAAGCTGACTCAATGCTTTAACTCAATATAGAAGTTTCAGCATTAACAAACTGGAATTTCTGATGGCCCAAGAGTCAGTAGTACCATCATTAGCATTACTGATCATAGCAGATCTTCCCAGAAGA
>NW_027257703.1:0-59947 GCF_043159975.1 Macaca nemestrina | reverse complement strand
CCACTTCCCCCAGCGATGAGTGAGGGTCCTGATGCCCACACACCCACCAGCACGTGGTGGTGTCGGAGTTCAGGTTTTGGCCAGGCCGATGGGTGCACAGTGACGCCTCGCCCTATGACATAAGACGCGGGCCATCTTTCCACGTGTAGATTTGCCATCTGTGTATCTTCTTTGTTGGGGTATCTGTCCAGGTCTTTGGTCCATTTTTAATCAGGTTGTTCATTTTCTTGTTGAGTTTTGAGAGTTCCTTGCACGGTTTGGATAACAGCCTTTATCAGATGAGTCTTTTACAGATGCGTTCTCCCCGTCTGTGGCCTCCCCTCTCATGCTCCTGAGACAATGTTTTTTATTTTAAAAAACACTTCAGACAGAAGATGGACCTCCCAGCCCACCACGGTTCTCAGTTTGGCCGTGGTCACCACCCTCCCAGCCCTGGTTCCCACCTTTTCACGATCTGCTGGTCCTATGGGTGTCAACCCATACCAAGTCCCTAACATATCTCCAATGATGGCAACGTCAAAGCTGGCAGTTTGCAGGTAGGAAGGAGCTGATGGAGGCCGGAGCAGAATGTGAAGGCCAGCGGATTCATCCCTCGGGGACCGGCAGGCCTCTCAGATATCCCCCTGGGTCACCTCCCAAATGAAGTACCTGCTTTGGCCGTGAGCAGGAAGCAGGACCTGGCCCAGATCTCAGCATATTTGACCTGGCACGGCATTTACAGGTGAGCCTCCATAACCGGAAACTCGACTCTCTGGGGAGAATGCATTTTCATTATCAAGGCTTTTAGGCTTTTAATTAAGAAACCAAAGAGCAGTGCCTGGAGTGAGGATGCAGGGACTCTGGGTGACCCACACGCTCGTTTCCACCTGGCACAAAGGACCCTGGAGTGAGGGTACAGTGCCTGCTCTGAGTCACCAGCACACTCATCATTTCTACATAAAGAACCCTGTGAGCCTGTCCCAGGACTTTTTAGCCTAGACCTAAAAATTCAGAGCTCAGGAAACCTTCATCATTTTAGGAACCTGAGGGGTGGGCCAGGGGGATCTCACAGAGTGTGGTGCTGTCTATGGGGTCAGCAAAGTACAGCTGGGGCTTCCCGCAAGCACTTCAGGGAGGCCGTGCACTGGCCCGAGGCTGGTTCCGCCTCCTATCCTCGGTTCTCATGCCCAACCGTGAGGGGAGCCCCCCGCTTCAGGAGCGCTCCCTGGCTCCAGGCCCTAACGTCCATGTCCAGGCCCCTGGTAGGGCAGCTTCTACCCCAGGGAGGCTGGGACTGGAGACAGCCTGGAGCTCTAGGCAATCCTGGCAACCACATGTTTCCCGAAGTGGCTGCAGACAAACTCCTGCTTCCAAAACCTGGCACGGGCTGTGTGAGGCCTGGAACGCGGGAGGCGCGTTTCGCAGGGTCCCTGCTCACATACAAAAGCAAGGCTAAGAGCAGATAAATTATTTAATTACCCTCTCATGGTTATCAAGTCAAGTCATAGTCTCTTAGACTTATGTGTGACTAGAAGTATACACATTATGGAAGTGTATATAAATGTGAATACAGATATGCTTATTTTCCTTTTATATACCTTACATGTATGTGTATACGTGCATATGTATAAAACATGGAAGAAAAAACCATACTTAAGATTTCAAATCTAGTCACAAAGATCTCAGAAGCAAATTATTATTCTTTAACAAAGATGTAACATTTTACATTCTTACAAACAAAATGTTCTCTATTAGCATTTTATTTTAAAAACTAAGAATGCATTGCACTCTCTGTTTCAATTTTTAACTCAGCTCACAAAGGTCCCTGTACAAAGACCTCCGTGCCACGGCAAGGATGGCGGTGGTCACACCTGTGTCCATTTATCCTCTCTACATCTAGGCTCCTCTCCCTGAGGCAACAGCACCTCCGAAGTCACAGCCTGGCCTCCCATCTCTCCCCCGTCCCGGGCTTTTTGGCATGTTGGTCTGCTGCACACACCTCAGCAAATACTGCTGATTAGCCAGAATCGCCCAGAAATCTCTTAACCTTGATTCTGGTTGCTTTTGTAATTTGTAATATCTTTACTTCTGGTGTGATTTGAGAAACAACAAATTTTAAAATTAGAGAAGATGTGGTTTTTATTCTCTCCTTTCTACTTGCAACCTTGAAAATTCAAGTAGCAGCAAGGGTTTGTTGAAAGTAACTTCCACCAAAGAGAACCTATTACAAAGGTACTACAGAGTGTCAAATAACCACATAGATGTAAAATAGAGATGCAGACACAGATATAAAATCCAATGGTTAAACCAAACTGAGAAATGCTTGCCAGTTTGATAGGACTTCTAAAACTTGACATAAATGTTGGCTGAGGGATACAAGATGTTATGAGATGAGTGAGATGCTTGGCCTAGAACCACAGGCTCTCTCCTCTTTACAGCAGAAAATCCATAAGGAAGTCAAATCTGAAAGAACCAGGTACCATTGAATGGCATACTCAGCCATCCTTCCCCATTCCTGGGCCAGGTGCGGTGAGTGCAGCCAGTCGTTCACCAACACCCATCATCCATCCTCAAGGCTACGGCTACACTTTACTCCCAGGCTCCCTGCCATTATGTAACTTAGGTAAATCACGGCCACTCTCACCTTAAGCCTCCCCTGCCAGCATGGCAATCACCCAGTCCCAACCACAGCAAGGACAGCCATGTCCCTGGGAATGCAGAGCAGGGGTCGGGAAGAAACCTGGATCTCTGAATACCTCATGGAGCAGTCACCAGCCTGGAACATCCTCCCTGACGGCTTTGCAAGAGAGAAGAACTCCTTGGTTCCTCAAGCTACAGTACTGCAGAGTCTCAGGTCACAGCATCCTTACCTACCCTCGTCAGGAACCGTTCATGCTCATCAAGACATGAGAACAAAACTGCAGTGGCACAGTCACACTCAATGCAGACCACCTGCCGCTCACATTCATCGGATTAACACCAAAAGGCCACCTTGGTGGATATCCTGGATGTGGACACTTGGCGGCTTTTTGCTGGAGACGCGCTTTGTACATTTATCGCACGACCATCTTGGCGTCAGGAGGGGCTGTGCAGATGGCAGCTGTGCACGTCACAGGGAGTCTCACTTGCTGGACTCTCAGCCAGCTCCCACTATCAGTGCCCGCAGAGTCCTCTCCTCCGGGAGCACGTGCTTGGACGCCACAGTAGCCTGTGGATCCACACAACAGCACTGTGTGCCCCAGGAGCTTAGAAAGTACCACTGCATCAATGCCTCCACAGGTGAGGCCGGGGGCAGAAGCCAACCTCAAGCAGTTACGGTCCTCCGTGGGGCTGGCGTCCAGGCAGGAAGGCGGCTCAGCGGCTCTCCTCTCACTGTGAAAAATTCCTAGGTCCCCACATGAACAGAACCCTAAATAACACGCAACAAACAACAGGAACGAGAACACGACCAGCAGCTTCTGAGAAGAGCAAGCTGGACTGATCATGAGACACCTGACGGGGACGGTGCCAGAGCCCCTCCCGGTAACCTGTGAGGGCAGCGCTGCCAGCATCTCCCTAAAACCAGCCCAAGTCAAGTTAGACTTGAGGCTTTCCAGGAGTGGGTAGATCCATTCAATCCCACAGTCTGAACCTTCCAGGCCGTGTCTCATGGCCCTCATCTCACATATGGGAACCCGGACGCTGCACCATAAACACAGCCCCAAGCCCTCGTTCCTTCTTCAACACCACACCCCAGTACAGTAAACACTTAGGATCTGGGCATTCACGTAAAATACTGCTTAACTAAAACTTCTGATTTAGAACATGTTTAATTCCTACTCACAGAGCTGAAAGTGTTTTGTCCTAGAAGGCGGTAGCTGTAACTTAGCATGAGAGAAGAAGGGTTCAGAGTGGTGCCAAGTATTAAATATTCCTCTAAATCTATTCACCAGATCGCCATGCTATTGTCACCTGCTTCATTTTCTGTCCTTAAAAGACATAATAGTTACTTTTCAAAATAGACAACCTGTTTTACTGATGCTTAGCTATAAAGTAGCGAGCTATGTATCCAAAAGGGAGATATGGGGAAACAGAAAATGTCCACAAGCAATCGGGTGGGGAGGGGGGCAGTTGCAGCAGCACCTGGCTCTGTTGCGTTGTGAGCCAGCCACGTGGGATGGACAGCTCACTTAGCCACTGAAATTATATCATCTAAGATTTTGTTGCAGTTACTTTGACAAATTCTCCCTCCTGCTATGAAGAGTAAGGTTTGAGGGGTTTTTTTTTGTGTTTTTTTTTTTTTGACTTGGAGTCTCGCTATGTCACCCAGGCCGGAGTACAGTATTACAATCATGGCTCATCGCGGCCTTGACTTTCTGGCTCAAGCAATCCTCCCGCCTCAGCCTTCCAAGCAGCTGGGACCCATAGGCGAGTTTGATTTCTTTGCTAACGAATTCCTAATTCATCTCGCAGTGGGCCTATCAAGGCCATATGCCCGGACGTCCACCTTACCGACCGTCCGTGTGGTCTCTAAAGTGGATGCACTCCGGTTGCCCGGGCTCTGCACGCGATGCTGAGTCTCCAAGTCTGCCGCTGTATAAGGGACTGACAGCCCCGAGCGTCTCGACCTGCCACCATGAGCCGGGCTTTATTCCACAGGGCAACTCTGCTTCCCGTGATGAGATGCAGCACGTGAGCACAGATCAAAGGGCATCAGCAACTAACCCATTCCCCTGGTACTAAGTAGAGGACCAAGAGTTTAGTTCCTTACTTATTTACTACGGGCTTGATTCAAAACAGCTTTCTGGGATCCTGGGGACAAACATCTCCAACTGGTGAGAATTCTGGCTTTAGTAACGGAAGAATCACCTAATGCCCATTTTGTAACTGCTGTTCTCATCAGAACTTGAGGCCAAAGAGAAAAATAAAAGGGGGAGGCTAAGATCGTGACACCCCAGTTTGCACAAGGCCAACCAGCCTGCTTGAGGGGGTGAAAGGAGTAGGATTTTTAAACAGCTGAGTTTTAAAAACATGGCTGTAGGCTGGGCGCACTGGCTCACGTCTATAAGCCCAGCACTTTGGGAGGCCGAGGTGGGAGGATTGCTTGAGGCCAGGAGTTCAAGACTGGCTTGAGTAACACAGCAATACCCTATCTCTTTAAAAAGAAAAAAAAAAGGTTATTAAAATAGTAATAAAAAGTTTAATACAATAAATTACTATATCAACATGGCACCCCCAGCTGTCAGAGGAGGTACAATCTCTGTGGCTATGATGAGATCTGGAGAGAAATGTAACCGGCATCATAGGGAAGGTCAACCCCAAAGCCCCACGGCAGTACTCCTGTAAAGTGTGTTAACCAGCATGAAGTCTCCTCCACAATCAGAAGCCTGGTTTAGAGGAACGCTGTCCACGGGACCTGGGTGGACTCCAGACGCTGGCTGACCAGACAACCCCCCCCGGGACCCTGCCGGCAGCCCCAACTGGACAGAATGACCTCGTGAGTGTCCTTTCCCGCCACAAGCTGCAGACCTTGAGCCAGTCCTGGCTGTGACTGAGGCTGCGCATAAACATCTGCACCCAACAGCTCACCTTTGTATATGACACGCCCAGTCCACTTCATTTCAAATGTTACGCTCGCCCCAAGGCGAACATGGATGTTACAGGTTAACTCACTGCATGTGTGCTAGACTTTCCCTGTAAGTGTTCAGACATTGCACGAACCGGATGAACAAACCCCACTTTCCCTGTAAACGTTCAGACATTCCTTGAGCCCGATGAACACACACAGCCAACAAACCCCGGAACGTGTAACGCCGCGGCCTCCTCTCCTCCTGAGGGGCGTGTGCTTACAGCTCCCCCAAGACCACATTTCCCAAAGCACAGAGTGTTACTCTGAAAATAAAACCTCCTTTTTCCTTCCTCTGGACATCTCGTGGTCATGTTAACAACTATTGCTACAAATGCAGAGAAATGGGGTATCATCCGTGCTGGTCACCGAATTCCTAGCACCAAAGCTTCAGGGCCCCCCAGTCTGAAGGAAGCTTCTATCGCCCTAAAGCCAACTCTGGAGACGAAGGCCGAGCTGGGGAAAGGCTGTGTCACCGCAAATCCACACCACGGGGCCCTCTGCAGTTGTGTGTAACGAACTCTTGGCCTGTCCTGGGGTTTGGGGAAATCAGAGCGTACGCAAGCAGATACCGTACGCTCTGCCATGGGACCGTGAAGTCTGCGGAACCTCAGAGGAACATGGAGACAAACGGTGGCACGATTCTCACAGGCCGAGCCTCGATGGGCGCCCGTGTCAAGAACACAGACACGCCGGGAGGGACAGCAGATGCAGTCAACGCCTGCAGCCCCAGCACACGGCAGCGTCCAAGTGTGGGGGTCTCTGGCCAGGCTCCACCACAATTGCCATATTCTGTGGCAAAATTTTAAAAATAGGTTCTAACTAGTTATAACTCTAACTTGTTTTACACATAAACAGAACACAGGGTACCAACAGGCTCCAAAATACTTCACCTAGAACCAAGTCTAGAATGCAGATGGCTGCTGCTCCGAGTGTGACAAGTCCCCTTGTAGTGTCATAAATCCTAGATCTAGGTGACTAAGTGCTCTTCCTAAACCAGACAGCACCCTGAGGCTCTGAGGGCACCCTCTGTCCCCAGGCCAGTCCATCAGCCCCGGCAGAAGCTGCTAGAGTAAGAGCCTGTGGATTTGTATTGGACGGATGCAAACCAGGCAAAGTCACAGGGGCTCGTTCTGGAAGCCCATCCGTTTACCCACTCATGCCATGGAGAGCCGTTCCCCCAACTCCACACCCGCAGTCATGCTGAACCACAGCAACTGGCTTTTAGGCCTTCAAGCCACTCCTTCTCACCGCTGGACAGACCCTTCTCACACCGTGAGGCCCAGAGTAGCCTTAACAGGTGGTCCCAGCAGAACTGGCCACTGCATGAATTGATACTTTGTGTGTGGGGGGGTGGTTGTTCTTCTGTCACTCAGGCACAGTGCACCATAAGTACAGTGGTGCTATCATGGTTCACTGCAGCCTCAACCTGCCAGGCTTGGGTGAACCTCCAGCCTCAGCTTCCGAGTAGCTGGGCCCACAGGTATACATCACCACTCCTATTTAATTTTTTGTAGAGTCAGGGTCTTGCTATGTTCCCCAGGCTGGTCTCGAATTCCTGGGCTCAAAAGTGAACTGCCCACCTCAGTCTCCCAAGGTGCTGGGATGACAGGTGTGAGTCACTATGCCCAGCCTAGAATTGGTTTTTCTTAAACCTGAGTTTGACACATGAACCCCACTTACATAGATATCAGCACACTCTCACAGCTCGAGAGTTTTTCTGAATCTCGATTCTGTCCGTTCAAGGTCAATATCTAAGAAAGGGTCAGAACTGACCCTCCCTCCGTGAAGCCTAAGGGCAAATGCAGCAGTATCTCAGTGTATGAGGAGACAAAGTAAGAAGGTGGAAAATACACACTGAAATTCTAGTGCTAGAATCATAATCACCAACACTTTAAGAGGCAATCTGCTTTCCAAAACATGTAGCTGCTGGATTAACTTCAAAGTCACCAGATTCCACAGGCAGTAGCTCAGAGGGGCACAGCTTTCTAAGGCCGCACAGCCTGGGGCAGCGTAACAGCCTCGGGGCAAAGCAAACTAAACAAAGGCTTGGTTCTCTCAAGGAGGAATGTGCTCAAGTCCTTCCAAATAGATTCTTCTTCTAAGTAAGTTAGATGCCTCCTACAATACTGTTTCCAGTGCCAGTGTGTTCAGAAACATGAAGTTGAAACTACATCTCAGGACCCCAAAATCACTACGATAAAGGGACGTCAAAGTGAGGAAGAGCTTAGAGCAAACCTGCCTCCCATGCTCCTCCGAACAGAGACAGCTACTGGGGGGAGGAGGAAAAAAAGCCACGTACCTCCCTCACAACCGATCCACAAGGAAATTCCTCATGGACAGAGGAGAGAATTCAAAGTCCCCATCTGCACACGGAGATAAATGCGGATCTGGCTGCTTCCTCTGGAAAGGTACACCAGAAACACATTTGTCTGATCTACCTGTGACCTGGAAACCCATCCCTGCTTGGAGCCGTGCCTCCCTTCCTGGACCGAACCAACGTACATCTCATATATATTGATGTCTCACGTCTCCCTAAAATGTGTAAGACCAAGTTGTGTCCCAAACACCTTGGACACATGTCCAGGACTTCCTGAGGCTGTTGCAGTGTGTCCTCAACCCCGCCTGAGGCTGTGTCTTTCACCTTGGGAAAATGAACTCTCTATGGGCCGAGAACCGTCTCAGAGATCCTTCTGGTTTACAGGAAGCATTCTTTCCTGCGAGTATATCAATGAAATCATGTGGAATTACAAAATGCCACTTTAGTAAAGGCCAAAGGAATTAGGATTCGATGTGCTTAAAAAACAACACAAAAATAACGTTCTATTTGTCAATGGACCATGAAGCCCACACCCCCTTTTGCAGTGAAGATGTCAAACGGGACGAGAGGCCCCTCCTGCGGATGCTACCCTCTGACCCCACTTCCCAGAGTCCAGTTTCCTGCTGCTAAGGGAACAGCAACCCCAGCTTCACGGGGCTCAGGCCTCCAAACCCAACTCCCACCCATGCTGGAGAATCACCCCAGGGACTAGCAAACTGGCAGGTGCAACTCTCACCTCATCCCCTTAAAGGGGAAAAGGCACCTTCCCGCTCCTCTTCCTGCTGGTGGGAACAGGGTCAGGAGCTGGAGGGTCAGGAGTCGGGCGGCAGAACGGAAGCAGCCTGGGTCCCTGCTAGTCAGAGTTGGCAAATGCCAACCATCCCCGACATTCACTTTGCAAATAAATCCTTCTCTTTTGTCAGGTCCCTGGTTATAAGTTTGCACCCATAACTTAAAAAGAAAAAAAAAAAACCTCAGGTAAAAAATCGGTGTTTGGCTGACGGTATTTCAATTATCTTGGGGCCTTGGGTCAAATGACGGCAAAACAGGAAACTGAACGCTGTTATTCAGAAAACTACCTTCCAGCGCCGTCTACCCTCCCAGGCTATCACCTTATGGTTGTTTGTCTGCTAGATGATTAACAATAACTGCTCGGAAAACCTAGGTGTACAGAACAGACAAGAAGTCAGCTCGGGTTGAGGGGAAGCAGGATAAGACCCCCTTCCCCGCAGGATGGTGGAAGAGGAGGAACCTTCAGCACCTGGGTTTTCAGGATGCTGGATCTCTCAGAGCATCTCTCACAGCTCAAGTACAGCCAGACCCTCCTCTGACACAGCCTGTTCAGACGAAGGTGGCACCTGCCCTAGAGACCCACAGCCCTGTGCGGGGCTCAGCTGGAGCTGAACTTGCCTCCCTCGGTAAGAGTCAGGGCCAGGGGTGGGGAGAGGAGAGAAGCAGCAGGCCTGAGGGGCACTGTGGAAACTCCATGCCGCGCTAACTCTCATCTGATGTGCTCCGGCCAAAGCCACGCTTCTCGGAGGGAGTTTCCCTTCACACATCCGGAAATCATCAACATCTAGTCTCCCCACAGAACAGATCCTTCCCCAGGAGGCAGATGCTTGGCTGTAACACGGGGTAATGAGTGGCGCGCCTTCGTGCCCATTCTGTAGTGTTTCCTGTTACCTATTTTACCTTAAGCTACAAATGATTCCCGTTTACACGGGACACAGTGACACAGACAGCAAAACACATGAGATTCAGTGTGATCCCACACCCGTCACTGCTGACCTCAAGTGCTTTGTTCGTTTTGCTTCTAGAGTTTGTACTCTCTCCCGGGGTTCCAGGCCTGTGGATTCAACCAACCATAGATCAAGATTTTTTTTTAATGTGTTTGTACTAAGCATTCAGACTTTATTATTCATTAAACAACTACTCGCATGGCATGTGCATGGTATAGCTGTTACGAGCAACCCTGACATGACTGTCTGCAGGAGGATGTGCATATGTCATATGCAAACACGATGCCATTTTATTGCAGGGACCTGAGTGCCCACAGACCTTGGATTCCATAGGCAGTCCTGCAGCCCACCCCCATGGGCACTGTGGAATGGCTATAATAGAAAATATAGAGGTTTTAAACCAGTTATATACTAAATCTAATTGTTTGTTAAGAAATTACCGTGTATCACTTGTATTATTTGGAAGTCCTTCCTGGCCCAGAGACTTGACATGTTCTTATCTTTTTGTCCACGGATCTAGCCATTCCAGTAAGCTTATTGAACACAAATCAATTTTACAATTAAATTCTTACAGGAATCACACTCAATCTGTAAGCTGCTTTGGTTTTTAAAGTGAAATAACCAATAGTTTTGCAAACCAGCTATATCACAGAATAGGATAAAGCAGCCCCATGACATGCAAAAACATGGGGTTTCAAAGCTAACCAGTATAAAACACGTTACAAACCCCTAAATATGAAAACGTTTTACACCACAACAGATATTCCAGAAAAAAACAGGATGTTCAAAAAAGCCCTTTGCAGAAAAGCACTTTCCCCTTCATTTTTCACACGGTTTCCAGAAGCTTGTGTTTGGCGATGACCATGAACCAGAAGTAGCGTCCGCTGCAACTACTGCCACCGCAACACAGAATATTAAGGCGTTAAAAAAAAGGACACAGCATATTTCCTATTGTTGAGAACAGGTAGAGTGTTATAAAAATGAGAGTGTTCTAAAGTCAACAATGTTCAAATTCTAGGTCTCCCGCAGACATTAGACGGTAACCGCCAAAGCTTATGTACCTGGCAACGTTCAAGGAGACCAAGTTCAGAGCTGTCACAATGCAGCACCATCCTCACGCGATTATCTCAGGCGGGTTTGAGGGCAAGTGCCCCCGTCACAGCGGGAAAGCTGCCCAGCCCAGCACTTCCTGAGATCACAGACCTTCGCCTTCCCACGTCTTCAATAGTTCCTTTACACCGGGAACCAGACAACAAAACCTAAAACACTTCCTCAAATCTCAAGACAGTCTTTAGAGCTCTTTTCCTTCCCCTTCTCTTACTGAAAAAGCCTATTTTGTAAGCAACCTGTAGTGCTTCCCAGAGCTGGGGCGGGAGGAGAGCTGGTGTTGGGTAGACCGAGTTTCAAGCGTGGGGAGACCAGGAAGTTCTGGAGATGGATGGCGGTGATCGTGGCACCACAGTGTGAACACACTTAATGCCTCCAAACCATACACTTAAAAATAGAGTGCTATGTAATTTTACCGCAATCAACACACTGAGAAAACTCATCTATAATTACTGTCATTTCCAATATCTTGCACCCTGTAAGTTGCATTTGCTTTTGGAAATCCTCAGAGCAATCTTGAAAGACTAATACCCTAATCATCTCTGAAACGCAGGCAAAGTCGTTCAAGGGTTTGGTTATAGGAAAGTAGCTGGAAAGCAAAGCGCCCGTTAGACATGGCAGCCGTGGTAGCACAAACACATGGTAGGAAGATGGTGGTCATGCTACACACAGATGGGAAGGGTGTGGGGAGCCACAGCACCGGATACTCGGGAGGCACCTGGGCAGGAGCTGAGAATGTACCAAACGCGTTCGATCATGCAACATTCACGGACCGTGAGTCCAGCCACCGCCACTGACATCCACTGTGGCCGGGGTGTCCTCTGCCACAGAGATACACACCCTGCCAAGGATAGTGTACAGATTAAACGTCAAAGCACAGACATGCTCAGGTCCCGCTGTTCACATAGAAGCAAACACAACACATTTCCCAGACCCCAGCAGCATGACTCTCCACTTGACTGCAACCCGGTCCCATTTATTCTCGAACCCATCTCTCCCGGACCCCACAGCATGACTCTCCACCTGACTGCACCCCATCCTGTGCATCCTTGCATCTGTGTCTCGGCCCTCACTCACTCCCTCACTTCCTCGTTGGGTCAGGAACCAAAAGTCCACTGTGTCCCTGGTGCACTGAGCTTTGTCAGGGGCCTCTGGGCCGCATGCTGGGACACGCAACTAGGAACTCCCAGTGCACACGTTGGTCTCCTGCAAGACGCTTGGCTCTTATGTGCGGGAGCCGGGAGCCGGCACCCACCCCTACAATTGACTGCACTCTTAGAAAAGTCACAGAAGGCCCCTCACCAACCCAGCAGCACCCTGAGGCCACATCCCACTTGCCTGCTGGCTCCTGAGCCTCCCACCCTGTGATGACTCGCTCCTTCAGTTCCCCGCCTTGAATCCACTGGTTCCTCTCCTCATGGGCCTCTTTCCTGTCGTCTTCCTGTCATTTTCCTGTCAGCAAGCACATTTCCTGTCATTTCCCTGAAATGACATATTTCCTGTCATTTTCCTGTCAGCAAGCACATGTATCCAGCCTGACCTTGCTGATGTGCTCCAGCTGGCCCTGGACTCGAACCGCGCTGCTGCGGCTTTCCATCAGTGTGACATCTGCGAGTTACCTCCTGGGAAATGCCAGGTGATGGTAACATCAACCAAGAGGCACCGCTGAGAAGCAGAACGCATGGTGCGGTGCCCAGAACGTCACGTCCTTGAACAGACGCTCCGTGTCTTCTCGTCTTCTGCCAGAGCTTCACTGTAGGAAGGCGGCCATTCTTCCAGTGCTGCTACTTCCAACACCGGGGAAAGCAAGCTTCAGAAATGAACGGTGTCAAAGAGGCAGGACCCACCAGCGGCCGGACGACCGCAGCCCCAGCATTCCCCAGTCACCATGGCTGACAGCCCAGGCTCCAGAAATGCACAGCTTCAACCTTAGGAGAAAAAACCCTCCCAAGCCAACTATTATTTTCAACAATGGGATTGGGGAGTGGGGCGTTCTAACCCTGCCTCTCTCAACAGCACAGATCATCAGATCCCAGTTCTTATAGGATTGGGGAGTGTGGGGGGATGGTTCTAATCCTGCCCCCCTTCATAAAAAAGAACTGGGATCTGATGATCTGTGCTAGGTCAGTACTATGCTTCCGCCACATGCAGTCATCCTCAGCACCAGGAAAAGTCAGAAGCATTGAGTGATGATACCAATACCAACACGTGCGGTTCTGACAGCTCCGGTAACTCGCTGCACAGATACAACACAACAGCGGTGAGATCCACGGACATCACCAGTCTTCCCAACGACTGTGTTCCTGAATCTTCTGCGTTCGGAATAACGGTCTTCTTTGCCAGGGCTGAGCCATGCTTCCCCCTGTTGCCTGTCCTCTGCCTTCACCAGCTTCGTGCACGTTTCCGGGCAAGTGTTTGTGCAGGTGCTATCACTTATTTCCACAGCAAGAATATACACAGACACCAGACAGAAATGGGCAACCCCATTAGGAGCTGTGCAGAGAGATCTAACTCATCAGATGTGCCAAATTTCTGTTGCCATAGAAATTTAACTAAACTAACGTTGCTATGACCTCATCTCTTACTGTGCCACTAAAGATCATCCGGGTAAGAGGAGTGTGCCTCTGCATAGCATGTAGCTCACGTTTACATGTCGGTTTTCCCTGAATATGGTTATGAGAGATAGAAATCAGTAAGATGGGGTGTAACATCTAGTGTAGGATCGTTGTGTCTCCTAGGCTCACACACTTCCTTTAAGATCCTCAGAATATGAAGTTTAACTCTGTCGACGTGAGTTACATAGTAACTTGTTTTGGATACTGTCTCTTTCACCATCTAAATATCAACACCAAAGAAGTTCTTGAGTTCCTTTTTAAATTGAAAGGAATTTACAAACCATAAAAGCCCCAATATTAAAGGATACAATTCAGTCTTTTTAGCACATTCTCAAAGCTGCACATCAACCACTAGTATGTAATTCTGGGACTTTTTCACCATGGGCCAAAGAAACCTTGAACCCATTAAGAGTCAGCACCTGCTCCTTCCTTCCGCCAGCACCTGGCAATTGCCAGCCGACTTCCGTTTCTCTGGATTTGCCCATTCTGGACATCTGTTGTGAGAAGAATCGTACAGTGCATGATCTTTGGCGTGACCTTCGGTGCTGACATCTTTCACGTCCAAGGTGAGTGGAATCTCACAGTGAGTGTCCTGTTGACAGACACCTGGACTGTTTCTACTACTACAAATAATGCTGCTCTGAAGATTCTTGCATAAGATTTTTTTTTTGTTTGTAAAAATGTTTTCAATTTTCTTGGGCATATGCCTAGGAGTGAAATTCCTGGGTCGTATGGTGATTTCATGCATAACTTTTCTGAGGAACTGCCAGACTTTTCCAAATCAACTGTACCATTTTACTTCCCTTCCCACTAGCAATATATCAAGATTTCAGTTTTCCCAAATTCACCACCAAGTCACTGTCCAATACTGGGATTTTACCCATCCAGTGGTTGTGAAGTGGTATCTCAGTGGTTTTGATTTCCATTTCTAAGATGACGAATTCTGCTAAACATCTCACGTGCTTTTTAAGGCATTTATATGTCTTTCTCTGGAGAATGTCTATTCAAATCCTTTTTCCATTTTTAAATTGGATTTTTATTAAGAGCTTTAAAATATATTCTTGATATCAGGTCCTTATCGTGATAATGTATCCTGTTCTGTGGGTTGTCTTTTTACTTTAATAGTATCCTCTGAAATGAACATTTTTAATTTTGATACCGTCTTTTTCCCTTCAGTTGCTTGTTATAGCTTTAGACGCCTCAGCCAAGGAAACATTGCCTAATCCAACCTAACAGTTTCTCGAGGATTCTCCCCTGAAGGTGTCATGGGCTGAACTGTCCCATTCCCCGCCCCCCAAGATTCCATGTTAAAGTCACAACCCCAGAAACTTAAAATGTCACTGTATTTAGATACAGGGCCTTAGCTTGGTAATTTAGGTCCCATAAGATCTTAAGAGTAGGGCCTGATCCAGTATGACTGGTGTTCTTTTAAGATAATTTAGACACAGTCCTTAGTGCTCCATGCACATAAGAGAAACCTGTGAAGACGCAGAGAAGACGCCATCTACACAGCATGGGGTGAGGCCCCAGAGAATCCAACCTTGCCCCCACCTTGATCCCAGGCTTCCAGTCTCCAGGAAAAAGGAAATAAGATGCTATTGTCTAAGTCGCACGGTCTGTGGTGTCCGTTATGGTACCCAGCAGACTGACAGAATGGGTCTCAGTCAGCTCCTTACGTTGGATTCATGTTGAGCTTTGCTTGTACGGTGAGGAAGGGTCCAGTCCATCCTTTTCCATGTGGATACCCAAGTTGTCCCGGCACCACTGAGTTGTGAAAGGCAAAAAGTAAAGCATCCCTTACCGTCCTTTCTCCATCAACAGATTAGAAGATACACTGAAGAATCGTGGACAATTTTGTCAGTTTAAGCCAGTGGTTTTCAAACTTTTGGGTCTCAGGAACCCTTTGCACTTTATTAAAGAGCACAAAAAAGCTTTCTCATCAAGCCGGGAGTGGTGGCTGCTCATGCCTGTAATCCCAGCACTTTGGGAGGCAGAGGCAGGTGGATCACTTGAGGTCAGGAGTTCGAGACCGGCCTGGCCAACATGGTGAAACCCCGTCTCTACTAAAAATACAAAAATTAGCCTGGCATGGTGCCGAACACCTGTAGTACCAGCTACTAGGGAGGCTGAGGCAGGAGAATCGTTTGAACTCAGGAGGCAGAGGTTGAAGTGAGCTGAGGTCACACCACCGCACTCCGGCCTGCGTGGCAGAGCAAGACTCCGTCTCAAAAAAAAAAAAAAAAAAGTAACAATTTAGTTTATTTTACAAGGATAAAGTCATTACATCTTAACACAGTCTTAAAGAAGAAACCATTTTCCAAAATAAGCAGCAGCGTGGCAACAGTTTGTGGTGCTGTGAAAACACCTAACATCTCTGCACCTCAGACAGCAGGGTTCTCATGCCTGCATCTGCGTTCAGTGGGCTGTAGAACCGTGACTGAAGTTTATGAAGAAAGTCCAACCCCATACTGATATACAATTAGGAAGCGATATTTTCACTGTGTTTTCAGATCACTTTAGTTATTCTCTGCTGCCAAATGTAACAAGTGGCACTTCCGTACAGGCTGTCTGCAACACAGTCTGTGCTCTGCTCGTTGGACCTTTCTGCCCCAATTCCTTCTAAGTCAACTGGTCCGTCTTGCACTTGAATGGCTTTTACCAGCACACGATTTTGTAATCACACATTGGTTAGATAACACTAATTCAGAGTTATGAGCAGCTTCCACATTTCGTTATATGTAAAAAACCAAACCAAACCAAACCAAACCAAACCAAACCAAACCGCATCAATATCATTAATCACATGAGAAAGTGGTAGACACAAGATTTTTATATTTTAATATTCGCTGGAAAGCTCAAATGTCTATCATTGGGAATAATGTAAGGTACTTTCCTTGAGATGAAAGTCATTTTGTTCATTTTTCAGGCCACACCTGCAAATACCTCCATCTGAAGTGGCATCTTTTGTAAGTCATTCTTTATATAAAGGCGGCCGTTAGTGGAAGAAGTGGTTCTGCAGGTTCATAGTTCAGAGGCACCAGTGCTCTCCCAAGAGATAACCATAAAATCCGCAGAAGACGCACCTGTGCACACTTCCTGTTTCTCACTCAGAACATTCCAGAAGGAACCCTGAATCCCAATGCCACAGCGGGACTGAAGTTTGCTCTCACCCACACAATACACCCAGGGAGATCCCCCAGCCCCCACCCCGAGGCCCCAGCCTTGGTCCTCTGTCTGGTCTAGGAGGGCTCCTGCAGCTCCAGCCTAACAGGGAACAGAAGGCACCCACATGTCAGAAAGCCCTTCCAAGGCCTGGCGAGCACTTCTGTTTATGTGCCAGTCAAGTGCGTTTGACAATTCTACAGCCAGCTGTATGGCAGGCAGCGAGGTATCCAGCAAATACTCAGGGCTCACGTTACTGAGGAAGGAAGGTGCACAGCGAGGTACCCAGCAAGTACTCAAGGCTCACGTTATGGAGGAGGAAGCCAGGCAGATAGTGAGGTACCCAGCAGGGTTCACGTTACCGAATAGGAAAGGAGGGTGGAGACAAGCGGGCTGGAACAGTCTGTCATAACCTTTAGCATTTACAAGGCTCGCTGAAGATTATCTGATTTGATCTTAACAGCTCACAAGATAGGCAGAGGCATGACTGTTTTCACTTCATAAAAAGAGATCCCGGGAACTGATGATGACCACGTGCTCTTCCCATAGGCTCCCAGAAATCATCCTCAGATCATCTCTCAGTTGTATACATGTGGTAATATCTCAGTCACGTCCCCTCTCTGCAGGGGAATTTTACTGCCGCCCTGCTGTTCCTTCGCACCCCTGCCCTCTCCTGCATTTCAGCCATGCCCACCATCCATGGGGAGTCTGTACCACCCCACCCCCGCTGCTGCTGATGGCTTGGGTCACCCTTATCTTTCATTTCCACCTACAGGGACCTGTTCTTCCTTCAAATGCAGCTCAAACTCACTCGTTGTGTGAAGCCTTTTCCAGCCATCACAACCGTCATGTGTAAAATCAGTGTGTGGAATGCTTCATTTAGGAGGTGCTTATGTTGCCTCATTGGCTGTGAGCAGGGCCCAATTCTGAGCAAACCCGGTGGTCCCCTCTCCCCATCTCTGCTCCAGTGCACTTAAAACAAGGATTCCTAGAAGCACCTTTTTTGTCCAATTCACGCATGAGTCTGCCCCACACCCTGCAGAAAAGCCCTGGTGGTCGGCGGTCAGGGCTCGGGACCTCGAGGTGGGTAAGGAGAGCTTAGTGCCCTCTCTGGACTTGTCGCTCAGAGACCCGCGGCTGGAAGGGAAGAAACTTGCATCCTGTGAAACATCCAGGCCCTGAGACCCACTCAGGAGTGGAAAACGGGGAAGGAGCCTTGAACAGACCCACGGGAGGGTAGACAGCAGGAGTCACAGAGGCTACCAGGGAGAGAGGGAGGCAGGCAGTGAGGCCAGAGGTGATGTGGCCGGGAGGGAGTTGATGTGACCAGAGGTGACGTGGTGGGGGGATGACACGGCGTGGTGGGGGGAGGAGATGTGGCCAGGGGCAACGTGGCCAGAGAAGGAGACACGGCTGGAAGGAAGTGACAAGAGGGGTCTCCAGGCCTCAGACTGTGCCTCAATTATGGATGACATTTCAATTAAGATGTTGTATCTAACTTTAACGAAAAGTAGCAATTTAGAACCATTGTGTACATTTAAAGCACGGTACAAATAGAGCCCGTTTTCCAAACCAAAGAACAGTGCATTGAAGGAAAAAGTAATAGCTCACCGAAAACAAAACAAAACAAAACAAAACAAAACAAAACAAACAAAAAAACTAATTAAAGAAAAAATTCATTTAAGATCAGAAATAAAGAGATCCTACAGCTCTTCTAGTCCAATCCCCACCCTAACGTGAATGGGGGGGAAAAAGGAAGTAGATTCTAGTCAGTCAGAATTAAAGGCAAAACCGATCCACTTTACTTTCTACTTGACAGAAAACAAGAAGCTCATCAAGGAATCCCTACAAACAATAGCTTTAGTAGTTCTCAAAATGCAAAATTCACCTACAAATTAAACCAACTGCTAAGTGTGTATAGAGTAATTTCTTTCATTATTGCCTTCCTCATCCCCAGGGGCTTTTTTAGACCTTGTTTCCCCCTAATTGTCTCCAACACCAAGGAAATTTAAACCCCACAAGTAAACCGTGTCTCCATTCATTCACAGCGTCCTTTGGAGCAGGCAGTCCCTTGCTCTAAGACGTTCTTGTCACCTAAGCACCAAGCACAGCCTGAGAACGCACAACACGCACTCACACAAACTCAGACAGACAACAGGTGAGATATGGCACGTGAGGAGGAAGACAAGATAAATGAGCTTCACCGTCGACCCAGATCCGACAAGAAGTGACACACGCAGCCTGTTCGGGTACAGGTGATTCCTAGAAAACAGCCAAGGGCAGAATTTGGAGAAGCAGCACCGCAGTCCAGGAAGATCTGGGGGCTTTAGAAGGGAGGGGCGCCCCGACCAGGTACTGGGGGATTCAGAAGGGAGGGGCTCCCCGACCATGTGCTGGGGGATTCAGAAGGGAGGGGTGCCCCGACCAGGTGCTGGGGCTTCAGAGGGGATTGGTGCCCCGATCACTTCCGGGGGGGTTCAGAGGGGAGGGGTACCCTGACCACGTGCTGGGACTTCAGACGAGAAGGCACCCCGACCGGTTCCTGGGGATGGCAGGACAAGCCCAGGGTTCCGTCGTCACTTTTCACTCCCTACTCCCGAATCTCGCCCTGAAGTTGCAGCCAGTCCAGGTATTCATTTACCCATAAAATTAAGTATCTGTGAGTAACACAAGTCACTAATCCACACAGATCTGAGTCCACAAATACCTCCCAGAGACGCCACCATCCCTTCTGGTAGAGGACCCAGCGGCCCACGCTGCTAGGAAGGGAGACTGTCTCCAGCCTGACGCTGCAGAGTCCTCAACACAAAGTCTACCTTCTGGAACCATGCCGTCTCCTACAGAGGCAACTAGGGGCATGTAGGGTTTTTTAAAATCTTTTTTTTTTCTTAAGACAGAGTCTCCCTCTGTCACCCAGGCTGGAGTGCAGTGGCTCGATCTCGGCTTGCTGCAACCTCTGCCTCTCGAGTTCAAGTGATTCTTCTGCCTCGGCCTCCAGAGTAGCTGGGATTACAGGCGCCTGTCACCACGCCCAACTCATTTTTTATATTTTTAAGTACAGATGGGATTTCACCTTGTTGGTCAGGCTGGTCTTGAACACCTGAATTCACATGATCCACCCGCCTCGACCTCCCAAACTGCTGGGAACACACGCATGAGCCACGGTGCCCGGCCCATATAGCTATTTAAATTTGACTAAAATTAAATAAAATTAGAAGTTCTCATTTACACTTCAAGCATTCAGTTACCCCCAGGCGGCCACTGACCAGCGGCTGGTAGAGATGTCACACTCCACACTGTAGAAGGATCTAGGGACGAAATGGCTCTAAGATCATCTCAGAATCTTTATGTTGAAGCTACTGAAGTTTTACTCTGATTATTATAGACATCAGCATTTTCCCACTTTAAAATGTCAGAGCTATTGCAATGATCAGCTCTGTGGCTTCCCAGCAGCTCTTCTCTTCCTGGACAGAGAACTGTAGAGCATCTGCACTCTGCCTCCACACTAAGGGATAGTAGAAGCCTCCGTATAAAATCAGGGGGAGAAAAAAAATGAATCCCTAGTCCGCCTCTCCCCCTATGATTTTGTGAAACTCCTCTTAGTATGCACAATAACTGCCAGAGTTGCAATAAAGAAGCATCCCTTGACCAGGAAGCAGCAGGGAAGCAAGAGGAGGGAGATGCAAAGACCCTCCATTCCCTCTGGGACCCCAGGCCCAGCCAGGACTGAGAAGGGCCGCACAGCCCGGCAGACCCGCACACCTGATGCGAACCATACACACGGCTTCCCTGGGCCTCGGTCCCCTGCTCTGCCCTCACTGGCCACTGTGGCTCTGGGTAGAGGCAGCTCCCTGAGCCCCAACACCCACAGCCAGTCCCCTCCTTGCAGGTCTCAGCTGTGCTCTCACTGCCTCCCTGACGCTTCTCATCATCCGCGTACCGTGTCCACTCTACCCCACAGCCCTTGCTACCGCCCACCCCACCACGGAGCCTAGCACACAGCAGGTGCCCGAGACGCCCCAGTGGGCGGGCATGCCAGGGTAGGGCTTGGAGTTCCAAGGGCCATGTCCCGCATACCACCACAAGTGCCGCGGAGGCTGTGGAAGGGGTCCAGGTTTCAGGCCTGTACTCAGCTTCTCCCGGTCCCCGAGGCCAAGAACCTAGCAAGGGAGCGCAGCGGGAAGCAGGGTCCCAAACCCACTTCCTACTCCTCAAGTGGAAGGGGACCTCGGGGCACAACCCCACGAGCACCTTTCCTCCTGCCAGGCTGCCTGTCACAGCACCAACACCTTCACCGCAGGGAAACCCACCTCTGTGAGGAGAAAACCAAGTACCACAGGAGCCATTTCCCCCGCAGCGTCTGCTGAGCCCAATAGCGACAGCAGCAGCCGGGTCCCCACTCAGCACACACCGACTCGGAACCCGCCACGCACACCACAACACCGAACATCTTGAAGCTCAGCTTCGACTCATCAGGGCCCTCTTCCAGGAAAGCTAGGCATGTCTATCTTCCCTGGGCTCACAGAAAGGAGCGTGACTCAGCCCCGAGTGTGAACAGAGTCAAGCTCCCACTAGCTGTACAGACAACCTCCCTTGCCCTGTCCTGGGAAGGAGCCAAGCGCAAATAGCCATCTTTTGCCCGCACAGGTTCGGAATTCAGTCAGTTCTCTCAATGGAGTTGTGACAGGTCAACTCCAGGCTCCTCAGTGCTCTGGGGTTCACCTCGGGCCACTGCACCTTTGAAACGTGGCTGTGGATTCCTCTAGGGTGCACAGTGTCACGGCCATTTCATTCAGATACTGCAGGCCCCTGCCGTGGAGTCAGTACCCAGGACACCCCTGCCGGCATCCTCCGAGATGCTGCTGCAGCTGCTGTGATCTGAGAACAGCCATGCACAGGCATCAAAGGGAGGGCTTCTCAAATCTTTTCCAGGAGCAGTGGCTACAGCTTTGGAAGACGTTGCACTGAATCCTGGGTGATCCTGGCTTGGTCTGCAATCTAAACCTAGTTGCTGGGGAGACACACTCTGTTGTAATTGACAGAGGCTGTTGGTGGCAGCTCTACCAAGACCAAGAATGGCAACTAATCTGAGATTTACTATCCATACTTTCTATTTGATGTTTAAAAGGAAAGCATCGTGAAGTTCCAGTAGCAAGGAATTTTCTATAATCTATCACACATCAAGATATAGCAGAAATGTAGCTAAAATGTTCATAGGATCTATGCAGAGGAAGAGACGGGTCTATTTCAGGAAAAGTGCTTGCTGGCTTTTAAGAAACATAGTGAAATCCCTGCCAAGTAAAAGATTGTTTATACTTTTGCTTTGGAAATGGAGGGAAAGTTCTTTCTTATTATTTGAATACATTAACTGTATTTAAGTGTTCTGGTAGATTAAGTATTAAACATTCAAAAGGAAGTAATTCTGTTCAGTCTATTTCATTCTTTAAATGTAGCTTTCAAAAACCGACAAATACCTGGCCGGGTGTGGTGGCTCATGCCTGTAATCCCAGCACTTTGGCAGGCCGAGGCGGGTGGATCACAAGGTCAGGAGATCGAGACCATCCTGGCTAAAACGGTGAAGCCTCGTCTCTACTAAAAACGCAAAAACCTAGCCTGGTGTGGTGGCAGACACCTGTGGTCCCAGCTACTCGAGAGGGTGAGGCAGGAGAATGGCGTGACCTGGGAGGCGGAGCTTGCACTGAGCCGAGATCACACCACTGTACTCCAGCCTGGGCAACAGAGCAAGACTCCGTCTCGAAAAAGAAAAACAAAAAGTGGCAAACACCCCATTGTCTGCCCTGGCTCTGGCCATCTCCACGGAGTGGACAGAGCTTGGGAAAAGCTCACTGTGGAGGCCCAGAAGGCCGGGCCTGGCCTTTGCTCAGCAGATGAGCAAGAGGGTCACAGCCACCCTAGGGAAGAAGCCCATATTTGCTATGTTACTGATGATATCCACATAAATTTCTATTTTGCCTCTCACACAGAACTGGGATCTATGTTTGAGCAAGCAGCTCGTGCCAACAGTCCCTCCATGCCATCATTTCCCTGACCTCCCACAGAAGAGCCAGGCCAGGCAGCGTCCCCACACGGGGACTGGGTCCCAAGAAGATCCTGGTCCTGCCCCTCTTCTCTCTCATCCCTGCAGCACCCTGGCTTGCTGTGGAAGCCCAGCAGTGCTGGCTAAACCCACGTTCACCTGGGGCATTCAGGAGAAGCCTCTGTGCAGAAATCAATTGGGAAGTAGGATTGTGTGTGCTGGCAGGTCACTCGAATGGATTTGCAGAACTCAGTTTTCAACACAGGTGCCGCCACCAAGTCCCTGAAAGACCTTTGTGAGCCTAGAGCCACAGAGCCATTTGAGGCACTCTCACAATCTCTAACAACCCTGCACAGAGGCCCTGTTTATCCAAAGGACCATAAAATTTTCCATGTAAACAAAGTTTGACATAATGAATTAAAAGTGAAGTCACCACTTCTATTTTCCATTAATCCATTCATTCAAACAAGTATCTCTTGAGCGTGTTCATCAAATACTGTGGAATTAGGATTTAGTCCATGCCTTCAAGAAATATACAGCACAGAAGAAAAGGTATAGCTTGTAACTAACAGTGGTGAATAGGGAAGAAATACACATCGCAGAAGGAAAAGTATAGCTTTTAACTGTAACAGTGGTGAACAGGCAAGAAATAAACATCATAGAAGGAAAGGTAGAGCTTATAACTAACATCATAGAAGGAAAGGTAGAGCTTGTAACTAACATCATAGAAGGAAAGGTGTAGCTTATAACTAACAGTGGCGAACAGGACAGAATCTCATAGGCTCGTCAGGAGCCACCGAGGAGGAAGCCATGGTTCACATCCACCTGCAGTAGATAAATGTTTCCCGGATAAAGTAACTTTTCTACAGCGATATCTGCTCCTTATTGTTTAATCCTCCTCGATAGGGTATTAAATTACCACTTTATGTGCTGCTTATATAAAATACATCATTGTCAGGGGAGGTTATAAAATAATACTTCACACAAGCCTGGGCTGTGAATGGTGCGAGGCAATGGGACGATGTGTTCCCGTGTTCTCGAGACGCAGAAGGGGCAAGACCCTGCTTTCCTTCTCCTCCCCACCGCCCTGTTCCCAGATGAGGGGCGGAGGCAAGGCCGCCGGGCAGTCCTAGAGCTGGCTCCAGGGCCACGACACCACGCCCAGACGCTCTGCGCCCCATGCAAGAAACACAGACTGTGGGGCAATCACCAATTTACCTAGCAGTGGGGAGAGTCCTTCATCAAAAGCCTGTGCTTCCAGGAGCCAGGACAAAGCAGGAGGCCCTAGGAAAACAGTTCCGGGTGCTCCTGAAACCTGGGCAGAGTCACAGTCTGGCAGGAAGCACCAGTGATGCAGGTGTGCCCAAGACTGGGAGGATGGCCAGATGCCTGGAGACCAGACCGGCCTGCAGGAGATGACCACCTCTCTCTGGCTCATTAGAGACAGACAGTCTGGGCTTCACTTTTGTATGTGGAGTCTCACAGTACAGAAATGTCACAAAGAGATTAGACTTCATATACCCCATTTTTTTAAATTTATAAAACACAATTATTTCAACTAATTCTAAATCCAGCAAAGAAAAATAAATAAGTATATAAATGCATGCCTCCAAAATGTAAACCACAATCTCTTTACCCATAGGAGACCCAAAATTTAGTGTACTTTTTCTTCAGTATGATCTCATTTTTTTTTAAGCCATTACTGAGGTGTCTCCTCACTGCCCCATGAGGAGGTTCATGGGCTCTTCAGGGCTCTTTGCTGTTTCATCATTTTTTAGATTTAAGGGCAGGATCATTTTCCCACACTTGCTTGCTTCCCTGATCACCAATTTTTCACAAGGACATCATTGTGCCTCAGAAAACCTAGTAACTGAACTTCATTAAAAGTGAAAACGATAGGGACATGTTGGCTGCTATGACAGCATCCTCAGTCACCGAATCTCCCTGGGGGACCCGACACACCCCCAATCTCCTTGGAACCCCAGCATGCAGGTATCGCTGCGGCTGACAGGACTGACCCACCCTGGGGGAGGCATAAAAGCAAAGGGAAGAGAAGGCAGGTGACTCATTTAGGAAACTCAGATGATCCTCTCGAGTCACATTTCTCAGGGTGTCAGGGTACCAGCTACATGTAGGGAACCTCCTTGGCCTGGCAGGTGGCAGACTCCTGGGACCCTCCTCAGACATGTTAATCAGAGAATCTAAAGACGGGCAAACTCTGAAAAGTATCTGTAAAGGAAGGACTTAGCTCTGCTGTGAGCCCACTACACGTGGGGTCACGCAGGATGCCGCTCCCAGCGTCCAGTCTCCATTTCACCCTCCTGGGAGGAACACCCGTCAAGTCACAGAGCACGGTCTTCAGCGAACACCTTCCTGCGCGACCTCCACTGTCTCCCAGCCCTGCAGGAGTAGCCGCCGAGTAGGGGAAACAAGTCTTTGCTCCTGACCCGGCCACCTTGACGCTGGGCATAAGACCAGCACTGCTACGTCTCTGGGGAAAGGAGCGGCCCTGGGCAGGAATGCACTTGGCAGCCCCAGGGAGGGACCAGGTGTGGAGGACCAGGCCTCTGCCCGCAGACACGTCAGCACAGCATCCTGGAGCAGAACCTCCAGCCCAGCTGAGCCTACAGATGGCTGCAGCCCTGGACAGCATCTTCACGGTGACCCGGGGGACTGGGCCAGAGCCGCTCAGCAAGGCTGCCCTGAATTTGCAACCTGAAGAAGCTGTACAGTCGTACGTGTACTTTGCCTTAAGCCCCTAGTTTTGTGGTCACTTGTCACACAGCGACAGACAGTGGATGTGCACGGACTCCCAGGCCACGATGGCCTCTGCCGGCCTCACCCGGGCTGTCTCATCTGTTCCCGTGACATCACGTTTCTCAGAGCCAAAGGCTGCCAGGATCCCCTCTTTTCTTCACGACGTCGTTACAAGCTCACGATACAAACTGAAAAAAAACAATCTGTAAAATACAACGTATGACGCAATACAAGGGGAATGCCCAGGCACACACACACGCGAAACAGGCACAAGTGTGAAACAGGCACATGCACAAACAGGTGTGCATGCGTGAAACAGGTGCACGCGTGAAGGTGTACACTCGTCAAACAGGTGTACATACACACATGAAAGCACCCGACATGAAGGGCTGTCTTTGGGAGCCTAGTTTTTAGACATCTCCCTCACCCTTTTACATCTGCACGATCACAAACACAGCACACCACAGTACTGAGGGGAAGCCCCAGCTTCTCATGGGGGCACATGAGGCTTTTTATTTATGCCACAGGTTGCATCACTACATTCTAGAACTGCAAGGCCCCCCACTGCCAGGACTGGGTCAGGTCCACCCTGTGCTCCAAGGACCAGGCCGCCTGCCAGCCCACACGGACCTGCCCCTCGGATGGTGCGGCTGCTTCTAAAACAGAGGCTCAGGCCCACCCAGAGACCTGCAGTACCTGTTATTAAATCAAGACTTGGCTGTGGGTAAACGTGAAGATTTTTTTATTAAACATGACTCTGCAACATTCAAAGGACCATAACTGAATGCTCCTTTCGCAGCCACGGCGTGTCCAGACACTCATAGAGAAGGCCAGGGCGTGGGAACCCACGGAGCCCCGACAAGGCAGACTTGGAGCTGTGTGGCGCAGTTAGCACCCTTTTTATGCTGATACTTGCCTTTCATATTCAGATTAAAATAAAAAATACGCAAAAGTAGTTCACATTCTATTTCAATTCTCTATTTTTGTAGTAACTGGGCCCCTTTCCCTCTGGTTTCCCAGCCCAGTGATAAATAGGCCCAGCTGGGATTTGTCAAAGTCTGGACCTCTGTTGTAGAGTAAGTGAGGGGGGTAGGGAGGGGAGCAGGAGTGGAAAGGAGGAGTGGGGGATAGGGAGGGACAGAGGGAAGGAGAGAGAGAAACCGCCGAAGGCTGGAGGTAGGAGGGTTGCTCCCTGGCAGCCTCAGGCTCCCCGTTCCAAGGTAACTGAGCTGGCATCACGCATGCGGTGCCATCATATGACTTGGCTGACACACGCCAGAATTACAACAAAATGCTTCAGAAGACTAAGCACCAGCACCTTCAGATTAGGGTAGAGTCCCGGTTTCACGCTTGCCTTGTGTGACATTCTATAAATTGTAAAGATAACGCATTTTCTTACCAGCCATGCTGTTCCCCAAATACTAACTATAATAAAGACCAGACGGCATCTGAGTACTGAGCGTGTGTCAAGCCCCGTGAGGAAGGCATCATTTACTTTGCTAGAGAAAGAAACAGGCTCTGAGAGAAACTTCCTGAGGCCAGGCAGTTGTCTCCAAACCCACCCCGCGCCTCCTGCCCCTGAACGTGGAGGACCCAAGTCATTTACGTGAATAATTTACCTACATGCATGTGAGATTGAGATTCAGCCCCCAGATCTAATCATCTCTATGCAGGAATGTGTCAGGAAGGTATACAATTCTATGAGTTCGAGCTGGGGGAACAAAGGCAGGCACCCTCGACACACATGTGGTGCGGAGGTACGCGCCCCGCACAGGGGCGGACAGGAGCAGGTCCAGCCCTGCCCAGTCACACGCCCACCCTGCCATGCCAGTGCAGGGGCCGCCACCGCGTCTCGGGGAAAAGCAGCTTCTCCTGCACAGGAATCTACCCTTCAAAGTGTGTTGCTGAGAAGGTTTGGACCAACATCTCAGAAATCAGACACCGTGTAACACGCTTATCTATACAGGCTGCCTATGTCAGGGAATCACCAATAATTCCCATCTCGCCATCAATTATTTCTGGTAAATACTGATTATTCTAAGTTAACTGAGGCAACACAAGAACAATATAATGGAAATGTCAGAGTCAATCAGCTCCACCTGCTGAAGAGCTGGGACTAATGATGAAACCTAAGGAATCCTGGAGAACGCAGCAGGACCCCACACGCCGCGGACCACCCCAGCCTCCTTCCACAGGAGAGTTAGTCGTGGGGCAAAGGAACAGCTTTCAAGGAATCTCAGAGGTTCTCAAGGTCTTGAAAGTTGAACGGGAATTAAATATTTGCATCTGAGTCACACGAGCACATTAAAAGTAAAATTTCCTCTTTCCACTAGAATTATGAGCTTGCGGCGGCGACACTGGCTGTATCTCATGCTCGTGAGATGTTTGGGGGCAGCCGTGCGTCTCTGGTGAATCATTTATAATCATGAAAGAAGTGCTTGGGCCCTCGATCCAGGACCACAGACCCCACCAACAAGGGTCTAAACAGGACAAGCCTCGGCCTGGAGAGGCTGGTGTCCGTGGGAGCTGGGAGGAGCACCAGGAAAACTCAGGGGCAAGCCCCACGCAAGCTCGGCATGTCCTACCCCATGCAGTCGGCATCAGCCACAGGGATCTTTTGTTCTTTTTTGTTCAGGAAGGAACATATTAAAAAGCCCGGGGCCCAGGGCCTGGACTCCTCAAAGCTCTCCACAGAGCCGGGTTAATTGGCACCTTCCCTCATGTTCAAGTCAACTATATATGGCTGCTGAGGGCATCTCAGAGCAGGTGCAACACTGAGCTTTCTTGCTGTCTGGGGAAAGCAGGAATTCCAGGCCTCTGCCTTAATACCTCCCCAGAGGCTCTGGCCCAGGTGAGCTCAACTTCTCCCAGGTAAGGAGCACAGACCAGCTTCCCCCATGCCCCTCAGGTCACACAGGAGCGGTGCAGACCCTTGCAACTTGGCACGAGCCCTCGCAACCCACCCTAGAGGCAGCAGCCCAGCCCTGTGGCCCCGGCCTGGCAGGAGGCAGCTGCTGGGGCCCCTGCTCAGGGTTCAGCACAGCGAGATCCAGCCACAGCAGGGGAGACATCCACCATCCGGCCATTCATCTTTAACCTAAAACAGACACAGGAATGCGGCAAAGGGGTCCTTCCCCTGACAAACCCATCCTTCCTATTCTCATCTCTCCCTCCTTCCCCAGTACTGCACCCAAGGCCACCCAGCACTGTGCCCAAGGCCTGACTCCCAGTTCACAGGGAATCCAAGACAATTATGATTTTGAGAAACTGGGAGCTACATAGAAAATGAGTCGGTAAAGCCATTGTCCACTGATCCTCCACTCCACACAGCGGAGAACCGTCCTCAGGATAAAACCCACGGGGCGGGGAAGACGCGATCAAGGCGGGCAGGACCGCGGAGCCACAAACCTGGTGGTTCAGGGAACAACGCCACGTGAACACAAACCTAAAGTGCTCCACAGCTGGAAGACAAAACACAGGAGACAGAAACGCTGACCGTTTAAAAGAAAAAGAAAAAGAAAAAGAAAAAAGCCTCACTCTTAAGAGTCCATCAAGATTTAAGTTCTCAAGTCACAATGTATCAGCACAGACTTCTCATAATGCCTGAAACTTGGCGCAGTAAACACGTGAATCAGTTCTCCCAAGTCCATCGTTTTCTTTGATGAGTCTCTTGAGTCTCAGGCTGGTTTCAAAGTAAGCCCTTCTCTGTTTGTTGATGATTTAATAATTAACATACATGAAAACACATTGACTTCCAACTTAATCTGCTAACAAAATATTAATTACCACACTGGCTGTCATCCACAGAAAAAAACACAATCACCTTCTGGTTGTAAAAACATTAGAATTCGAAGCCACTTTGGCCATCTGAACAGCCCCGGCTTTTGACAAGGGCATTCCAAAGCTAATCTGAAAAACTAGTCCAGGCCATGATCGCTGGGGGGTCGGACTTGCCTCATCACCCTACCTCCCTTCTGGAATTAGACAGAACTTAGACGTTTAGTCTGATGGGAAACATTTACAATCTATTCTCTCCGAAGCTACCTGGAGGATTTCCTCCACATGACACAGCCTTGGTCTCCACAACCCCTTATCTGACAACTCTCTTAACCAACTGTCAATCAGGAAATTTTCAAATCTACCTATGACCTGGACACCCCTGCTTCCAGTTGTCCCACCTTTCCAGACCAAACCCATGTACATCTTACATTTATTTGATCGATTGTCTCATGTCTCCCCCTAAAAGCTATAAAACCAGGCTGGGCTCTGACCACCTCGGGAATACGTTCGTAGGATCTCCTGAGGGTAATATCAAGGGCCATGGTAACTCATTTGGCTCAGAATAAATCTCCAAATGCTTCACAGAGTTTGACTCTTTACTGACATGGTACCTTTCATGGGTATTCATCTGGGGGACTCACAATCAACCAGAGGCAGCAGTTGCCCACTGTGCAAAAGTCTCTGCAGGACTGAGCCTCTGGCACGGGGACTCCAACCCCTGAAGCAGCAGCTCTCCCACGTCCCACGGCCTGATAGACCTGCACCTCCCGGGCTTCTCATTTCAGAGTCTCAGCAACAAATCTACCAAACGTGATCAACATCACAGAATATTCCTCGAGGCTTTTGGCTGTTGTTTCTCCCCAAGTTTACTCTAGAACCAGAATGGCAACACTCGGAACAGGATGGTTCTCAGTCACTGACCCTCCTGGTAAATACACTGTCTCCAAGGCCCTTTCCCGCCAGTCACAGCTTCCTTCATGTCAGGCTCGAAGGCCACCTCCCCAAGAAGGAAACCTCTTCAATCCAGCAACCACAGCTCCTGTGCCCATCTAGAGCTTGTCTGCCAGGAAGGGAAGACTCCTCATTCCAGAGACAGCAGGTGCCACAAACTCAGGGTTGTAGCCACTGCGAAGGCAAACACTCATGAAATTAATAGACTTTTTCCTCCTTGGATACTGACGTTTTCTCTTCTGGAGGTCAGCCAAGGCCATCTGCACGAGTCACGAGCGTGATGGCTCCAGCCCCTCCTTCGGTGTCAGCAGTGTGACTCCGCTCTGAGACCCCCTGCACCAGCCGGGCCATGCACCTGTTCCCACGACTGCTGTCAGCAGACTACAGTAATTCTAAAATAATCAGCAAACTGAGGTTCCGAAGGATGCATTTTAAAGAAAAATGTGTAAGTTTTACTGCATGAAATCAGCTACATCTTTTGCTACTCCAGAGGCTTGTTTTGCTTTCCTCAAGGTTCTCTACAATGATCCCGACAGTCAAGGTTCCCAGTTACAGGCAGAGGGTTGGGCAGGCCGCGTCTGCTGTGTAACACACACAGAGGATCCACATCATAGGATTTTCCCTGTTCACCAACATCATCAGGACAAACACTAAGCAATAATAATCTCCCTGTCTGGAAAACTGAGCTCACTTGAGAACTAATGCAACAAATGTGTTTGACAAAGTTGCAGGTGGACATTTTAGTGAATAAATCACTATTTCAAGGAGGATAAAGGCTCACTATTCAAAGGCATGTTTTTGTCAAGTTTTGTAATTTCAGCTTCATGCATTTAAATCATGAAGTGAGGCTTGTACCTGATACATTACAGAATCTCGACAAAATAGACAAAATTCCAATTCTGTACATTCTCTCTCATTCTTTTCCATATGCATACGGATGGTGGTAATTTAAGTTGGCATTCCAACAGGATTTCTAAATTAAACTGTCTTCTACTTTAAACACGACGTGTTAAACATTACACATTCCATTGTTCAACATTTATAGCAGGGTCTGAATGGCCCGTTTTAAAGATTTCTTCCTCACTAAAAGCAAGCGTTTAAACAATAAATGATCTACTCTAAAATATTCTAGAGACAGAGATACATTTGGAGAGTGGACACACTTAACACAGAAATCCGCAACATCAAACAGGCACAACCGGCAGTGAGGGTGGAAGGGGCGCTATGTGAGTGCCCCTAAAAACACACACAAGCCTGGCTGCTTAAAAGGAATGAATATAGCTCAACACTCCCATGTGAACATTGATGTGTCTACTGCCTTACAGAATCCTCCTAGCTGAGCTGCAGGAATCTTCTTTGGAACCTTTTCTCACCTACACTGCCTACAGGTGCCCACTGGGCTCCCTGGGCATTATCGTGTCTTTGTTTAGAATATCACAGTATTAGGAGATCTGTTAAATCCCAAGTCAGAGCCTTATCATAACTCAGACACCATCCCTCAGGGCTTGTGGGC
This sequence comes from Macaca nemestrina, assembly GCF_043159975.1. Taxonomy (NCBI): domain Eukaryota; kingdom Metazoa; phylum Chordata; class Mammalia; order Primates; family Cercopithecidae; genus Macaca; species Macaca nemestrina. The sequence continues at coordinate 28,382 of NW_027257703.1, read as the reverse complement.
CAACTTCGGCTAATGCAGGCTGCTCCACAGTGCCCTGCAGATGGGCTTGGTACATCCACACGATTTTAGGATTTGGGGCTGCCGTTTTCTGCAGTCCCAGACGCGGACTTACATATTCATCATGACTGAAGGCAGCACGTATTTTTATGTTCCTTCTGTAACGGTAATAATCATGGCAACATTTCCCCGATCCTTAAAAAAGCCTCCTAACAGCAGTTGCATTCCACTCCCTTCCTTAAAATTAATAGAATTTACCAAACTAGGTGAAATCAGTCTTCATGAGAAAGTGAGAAATCAGTGTTCACACAATGGCATAGTAGCTGGGCATAGAGTATACGTCAACATCCCAAACTAAGCACCCATCACAGTTATTCCCAACTCGCAGGAAAGCTAGAAAAATTAGAAGGCTTAAAACATAATTATAAATGAAAATAACAAGAAACCAAAGTTTCTGAGGAGCATTTGTTAGCCAAACAAGGAAAGCCATTAACCAGTGCTGATTACATTGCATTTGATTACATTGCATTTGATTACAGCAGCCAAAGACGTGTCCAGAGGAAGAGACTTTTAAACATTAGTCTTTCAGTAAGAATGGTTGCTTAACAAGTTCAGACTACTGGGCTACACCAATCATCAATTAAAAAGCAAGGCAAACGAGTGAGAGTCATTTTCCTTAATCCTTAACGTGTCAAAAATTACCACATTGGTCAAGCTGGTCTCCAACTCCTGACCTCAGGTGATCCACCCACCCCGGCCTCCCAAAGGGCTGGGATTACAGGCATGAGCCACCATGCCTGGCTGAGAACTGTTTGACAGAGGCTGAGGGGAGGCTCCTGTCCCTTCCTGGGACATCCACATCCCACCCAGTTTCCCATACCGACTGTGACACTCGAAGCATCACAGCAAGGGCAGCTGCATCCCCACAGTTCTCTGCACTAACACCACAGCTGCGCGCGCAGCCATAGCCCTGGAGCTGCCACTCAGCCTTATCGTGCTGGCACAAGCACAGCAGAAACTAACACGACCCCAAGAGGGAGGAGTGGGGACCCAGGGGAGTGAACCAGGAGGGAGGAAAGTGGCCCAGGGGAGTAGGGAGGAGTGGGGGCTCAGGGGAGTGAAGAAGAAGGGAGGCATGGGGGCCCAGGACAGTGAACCAACAGGGAGGCGTGGGGGCCCAGGGCAGTGAACCAGGAGAGAGGCGTGGGGACACAGGAGAGTGAACCAGGAGGGAGGAGGGTGGAGTTCGGCCCAGCGAGTGAAACAGGAGGCAGGAGTTCGACCCAGGGAGTGAACCAGGAGGGAGGAGTGTGATCCAGGGAGTGAACCAGGAGGGAGGAGTGTGGTCCAAGGAGTGAACCAGGAGGGACGTGTGTGGTCCAGGGGAGTGAGCCAGGGAGGAGGAGGGAGGAATGTGGTCCGGGGAATGAACCAGGAGGGAGGAGTGCAGTCCATGGGAGTAGGGAAGAGTCTGGTCCAGGGGAGTCAACAAGGAGCCTTTGGGGGTAGCAAGTTCACACACCACAAATACCTCCCAATCCATCCGCGTGCAGGGAGGGGCCGGAAACCACGCAGGAGCTACAGCGCTTTCTCCTCACAGAAGAGGAGTAAGGATATCGAATCATGCATGAAATCAGAGCTAAAGTTCTACCACGGTGGGGAGACGCTTCACAGACCCAAATGGGTGCAAAACAAAACCAATCATACAAGATCAGTGGATGGAACGGGATCAGAAATTTAAGCCTGTAACAAGCTTTCAGAAAAAACGTCACTTGATCTGCAAGATGACTGCAGCTCTGCTTGATCATTTTTGCAAATGTCTAACTCGCGATGAGCCATCTCAGAGCCCTTCAAGAGGAGTAACAAAATCAAAACGCCACGGCATCCTCCGTATTTTAGATAGCCTGCAACAGTATGGAAATGAGCAGCGGTGCCAGAGCTTTCAAGTTTGTTTGAAGTAAATTTCAGCATGAGGGCAGCATCTTTCTGACTGAAGCAATGAGGTAGGCTCCTGCTCACCGCATGGGAGACCAGCTTTCAGCTAAGCTGCTGTCAAGGGTCTGCAAACCACGATCCCTGACCGAGCCTTGGCCAGGGAACCAGAAGTGATTTTTACACTTTGACGTTTTCACAAAAGAAATATATGCAGAGACTTCTATGGCCCTCAAAGCATCACACGTTGCCTACTCTGCCCTTTACAGGAGCTTCTAGCTTTGCTGTCAGTTACAAAGTGTTTCTATAAAATAATGTCACTGATTCTCAAGCATGCCAGCAAAAGTCACACTTCTCAACAACCCTCAATGGAGATGCACCATCCTGTGTTTCACACAGATTTTAGATTTTTAAAAGCCAAAATAAGGGAGGTAATTCAGCTAAGTATTATAGTAACACAATTTGAGATACTTAATGATGTGTGACAACAGAATACTTGGCATTCCTGTGAGGCAATAAACTAGCTCAAACACAAAATAACAAATCAAAGCATGTTTTGGCCTCTCAAAGTGATCAGTGAAATTGGAAATAACATTCAGTTAAATGACACTAAAAAAAAAAAAAAAAAAAAAAAAAAAAAAAAAAAAGCACAAACAAAACAAATACTACTACACCATCACTCCTTAAATTTATTTAACTACTGCTGCCAAATAAAATGGAGAGACTTCTTACTGCAGGGTAATAATCGGCCATTGTCATCATGAAATAGACCGCTGTGCAGGCTCAGGCCCTCCAGCCCACAAAGGCAGGGGGAGGGAGGAGAAACGATGGCCAGAAACAAAGGGACAGGGCAACCATGACCTAGTCAGCAATTGTACCCTCCCACCTTTCTTCTGGACTTACAATTTTGGAGCCATCTGGGTTTACCTTCCTATGTCCATAAGTCAGCAAGTTCTCGAAGCCAGAAATCTACAATGCTTCTGGCAGCCAAGTCCTCTCGGCCTTCCCCCCATGTTTTAGGGCCTCATCAGCTCACCCCTGGACAGTATCAATGGCCCCGGAGCTCCAGTCAACCTTGCACTCCACAGACTCAAGTATGCCAGGAGCCACTCCAGGCTGCCACTGCCATGACCAAAGGCTTTCAGAGACAGTCGCCAGCACTGCACAAATCCATGTGGCTTCACCAGGCGCAAGGGGGCTCCAGCATTCCATCCAGTCTGTCGCTGCTACCATAGCTGTGAGTCTAGGATGTGTCAGGAAGGGAAGGAAGACACCATGTACATCATCTCATTTAAGCTTCAGTGTCACAAGGTGGATTTTGTCGTGCCCGTTTTATGGATCAGGAAAGTTTTAAGGAGGGCAAGCACAGGGCCCTGCTGACACAAGAGCAAGACCCGCAGAGGCCTGGGCATGACCCCCGCCCCACGCTCCCTGGGTCCTGATATCCACTCCTCCCCCGTGGGAGCCTGATCCTGGGTCTGCCTGAATTGCTACCATTCCTAAGACACGACTCACGTCTGTCCACCTCCTCCTTTATCTGTTTCCCGCAGCCCAGAGGCGTGTGTGCTCTTCCATCCAGACAGACATCACACTTCAGCTCCTGCATCTGACATCACTTCAGCCAAAAGCTTCTCTCAAACCTCCCCCACACCTGCCGGTCACACAGGTCTGCACCCATCACCTTTCTCACACGAATTCTCACATATTCCTGTGTAGCACCATCCAGCTGATGATACTCTGAGAGGAGGAAGCTTTGTAGATAAGTCCACGTTCTACTTTGCTCCCAGCCCTCCGTCTTGCATCTTGCATGAGGCAACCGATTAACAGCAATTTCATTTCAGCACAACATTTCCATTTGAAGAAACGCAGAGCATAGGGCTCTGGTCATAATTAAAAGCTTGTTTCATTTGTCATTTGAAATTCCATGTACTGCTGCAACAGCAGCACCCCCTCCTCGCCAGGCTCTGCCCTAAGGACATCTTTCTTCCAGCGCTCGATTCCCATCAGAACCCTGGCAGTGAGAGCCCCGCAGGTTTCCCAGCGCCTCGGGCTGCGGCTTCCACGCTGGGCCGGCACTGACAGGACCGGAATGGTGCCCCCAACAACTACAGGATTGGAAGCTGGTCGACTGCTCTGTAGAATGGAGACATGTTAGTAATCCCCGACATTTCCACTGACAGGCTGCTCAGGTAAACTGGGAAAAATCCACAAACTAGAAAGAATCCATGGGGAGGAGCACTTCTGTCTCCAACCTGGCAGCAAACGGTGGCTGTGCAGACGATCTCTTCAGGAAAACTATCGACTGTATCTCAGGTCAACAACAGCCCCGCTGAGGGCCAAAAAATCAGCTCCCCCTGGCCCTCACTTCCTAAGGGTCAGCCCTCCCAGGCCACCTCTCCTGGAAGATCAGCTCTGACGCACCCACGATGGTCAGGAACCGGCTCTGGGACACATTTCCCAGGCTCCTGCCCACCGCCCTCTCTCTTCTTCCTCCTCCATCTCCCTCTTCACTCCCATCCGCCCTCCCCCTTTCGCTTCCCTTCTCTCCTTTCCTCTCCCTCCCTCATTTCCTTTCAGCCCTCACCTTCCTCACTGCACTTCCCTATGCAACTCAGCGGACGCATTCTCAGGTCAGTAGAGTTTTCTTTCACTCTGTTTTTATTGCAATGATCATTCTTAATGAACAGAAACCTGTTTCGGACCATGTGGATGCCACCTCCTGACCAACTGCTGCCCCGCGGCTCCGTGTCCACTCAGTGACCTCACGTCGCAGGTGCCCAGCAGTATGGCTGTGACCAGGGGTAGCAACATTGGACATGAGAGAGGTATCCCAGCCAAGAGGCCCTGCAAAGCCTCCCCAGAAAACCGGAGCAAGGCCCAGGGCGGTAGGGAGAGCGCCGTGCTCACGATGTAGGCAGTTCAGCTTCCGCAAACTGCCCATCGACTGCAACTTACTTTGTTTCCATGGTTACAAAAGAACCATAAGCATTCTGAAATATGTTCTTGGTTTCATGTTTGCGAAATCTAAGCAACATTATAAGAAAAATCACTGAATTCTGCCTGAGGCTCTAGGGGTGTTTTCCTCTCTGAAAGGAGCCCCCTTCCAGGACTTGGGATTGAGTGACAGCCTTCAAAAATCACGGTTATCCTGGTGGTAACAGGGAACTCCTCAGCCCGCCGGGAGCTGGGGCCCTCGACAGCCCCCATGGCTCCAGACGCCAGTGTTCTAAGGATCACACATGTGCAGATAGCAAAGCTTGCTGCACACACGCCAGGTGCTAACAAGCCCCAAACGTCTCACTCATACTTGCTAACCACATCGCTTCTCTCAGCCTCCACGGCGTTTCACACTCTGCCTTTATATAGAGATGAACCATGCGTCCTGAGCGCTACAAAGATTCAACTCCTTCCGGGAACAGGGGTGCATCTTTCCATCACGGGGTCCTCACTCCAGCTGGCACAGGATTTGCAGAGTGGGCGAGTCTAATGGTGATGACACTTTCTCAATATTCCCTTCACACCCCTCCAAAAACAAGAGTGCTGCCAGCTTCTTACCGACGTTGTAATGAGCAAAATATTTTTCTCTTATTTGTCACTTTTTAACGTAATACTAGTGAAGAATGTGACTCTGCATGTACACTGTAAGCACCCACACCGCGAACATTCTGCTCTCCTGTGACTGTATTCACAGGTCACAAGAACAAAACTTCTCCATAGTAGCCAATATATATATATATATATATATATATATATATATATATATATATATATATATATATATATTTTTTTTTTTTTTAACATGACTTCCACTCATCTGAAAGTCACAGATGTAGCTTTTCCTTCATAAAAAGATCCAAATGATACACAAACCAGGTTTAATAAACACATTGGTCCAGGTGGGAAAATGACCCCTCAGTCTCCCTCCCCTCAAAGACCAGGGCAGCCAGGAAACTGCGCTCTCCAGTAAATGACAGCCGGCAGGATTCCCTAAATAAGCAGCCGGAAGATTCCCATCTCGCAGAGCACACCTTTCAAGACTCAAGATGCCCCCGGCTCCCTGAATATCCGACGAAGAACAGGGCTACCCAACGGAGGACTGAGGCAGTAAACAAACATGTATTTGGCCGGGGGCGGCGGTTTATGCTTGTAATCCCAGAACTTTGGAAGAAGGAGGCAGGCAGATCACAAGGTCAGGCGATCGAGACCATCCTGGCTAACACGATGAAACCCCCGTCTCTACCAAAAATACAAAAAATTAGCCAGGCGTGCTGGCGGGCACCTGTAGTCCCACGTACTCGGGAGGCTGAGGCAGGAGAATGGCGTGAAGCCAGGAGGCGGAGTTTGCAGAGAGCTAAGATCACACCACTGCACTCCAGCCTCGGCGACAGAGCAAGACTCCGTCTGAAAAAAATAAAATAAAATAAATAAAATTTTAAAAGTTTTCAGCAAATAGCATCATCGACCCACAAATGAGAGGTACCGTTTTCATTCTAGGAGGGAAACACTACAAAGCACGTATATTTTAGCCCTGTAAGTGAATTCTTCGGGCATTCCTGTGTCCGCTATCAAATGCAGCACATCACCTCAAAAGGCAAAGTTCTATAAGTCACATCCAAGGAAGGGAAAAATCATTCTAAGTTTTAGCCATCCAGTAAGAACCTGATCCAGAGAAGCCTACTTGTTCCAGACTCTAAGCGGCAATATATTGCTACAATGTAATGAAAACAAAGGGATAATTAAGAAAATTTCAATGCTAATAAAAGGCAAAAACATAATTAGATTTATTCTACTCTAGACAGAGCAGCCGGGCAGTTCACCCATACGTTATGAACGTTGCTGTTTTTCAGACAGGGTCCCAACTCTGTCAAGGCTTGACAGCAGGGGCGTGATCTCCACTGACTGCAAGGTCCGCCTCCCAGGCTCAAGCGATTCTCTTCAGCCTCTGGAGTAGCCGGGACTACAGGTGTGCAGCCATCATGCCCAGCTAATTTGTGTGTTTTCCGTAGAGATGGGATTTCACCAGGTTGCCCAGGCTGGTTCCCTGGGTCTCGAGTTCCGAGGCTCAAGCAATCCGCCCGCCTCGGCCTCCCAAAGCCCTGGGATTACAGGCGTGAGCCATCACGCCTGGCCCTTTTTTTTTTCTTTCCTTTTTAAGCGATTAATGTGCTTCAGAGTCTTGTAGGCATTTAAAAAAAAAAAAAAAAAAAAAGAACAAGCAAATTCTGTAAGGGAAAGAAACCATTAACATGTTTTACACACCTCAAAACTCAAAACAGAAATACTAAGAATAAAATGTATTTTATTCACAGAGGCATTCTTAAAGTTCTGTAAAAGTGACACCATGGACACCACCACATCACAGACGAGTGTGGCAGGACTGCTCAGATTCAGAACACATTCTAAACAGTCCTCCTGCCACTTTCCTCAGTGGGAACACTTTATTCTGTCTTTTATTCAAATTAAGTATCTTGCAAGGGAGTTGAAGAAAACTGCAGAGCAGATTTTAAAACTTCAATGCTTTTCTCAATTTTCGTCACATTCTGATGCATTTTTACCTACTACACGGCCAATAAGTTTCAAGCTTTTTGCATCGATAAAGACAATGCTCCTTGTAGCAATAGGCTTTTTCTTTTCTATACAAAGATCTATAACTTAAGCTAGTAAACTGGGCATTTCACAAAGATTTTGCACAATTCCTAGCACAGATTTTAGCAAAATAAAACCATTATCTTTCTGCAATTAAATAACCAAACATAGGAAACTGCACAGTTAAAATAACCATTCCATTATTTTATATAAACACAAATGATAAAGGAGAGTATGCTTTGGAAAACAGTGTTTCCATAAGCTAATGATGAAGCAGAAGACAGTTCCTCAGCCTCATATGACATTTGACAACCGAAGTACTCTGGCCCAAGCCCAGCCCGGTTAAATGGAGGGGAAGTAAACATGTGACCGACCGTGGTGGGGCACTGTGATAGCCACAGTCTAGGAAAGAACAGCTGACATGTTTCTTCTTCATGGGAAAACTGAAACATACTCGAGACACCTTAATTCTTTAAAACACAGTCTGCCCCAGTACTAACCTTAAGCTCCCATTGATAAAGATTGCGATAACCAGAGGTGTTTATCCAGGCCCTCGAAAATCACGGACATGGTACATACACAACATTTTCAAACACTCAATGCTGCCAGTATGTTAAATGCGCTGTGATACCGGAGGTCTTGTGCAGGACCAGAAGCATCGCAGCCTGGTTACCTTCCTGGTGTTCAATGCTTTGTATGTGCAAAGTCTGCTGTTACAATTTACTGGGCTTAATGTCATTCAGTTTGTCACAGAAGAGAGCTATGACATTTACTTAATTCCACACACAGATTCTCAAGTTCATCTTCCACCAATGACTGCCCTGTCCACAAGACAGCGGAGGGAAGACCCAGGAAAGGCCTGGGAGATGCCAGGTGCTCACAAACTGGTATCAGTCTGCTGGTTCTGGCTTAAAGGAAAACAGACATAGAAGAAACTAAAAGGACTCACTACATCTAATATCACAATGTTCTCAACTTTACCTTAGCCAAAAATAAAAGCGGAATAGCAAAACTACTCCAGGGCATGATTCCAGGGCTAATCTGAAACATGAAATATTTAGAAGACAAAGCTTATTGTGAGTGCAATTAATATACACATAAAACACTGGTTTCGCAAAACCCAGTCTTTGCGATTGCTTTTATAAAAAGTAAAATTCTCATGAGGATCACATACACTAACTGATTTTCAAATGAAGGGACTGGTAAACTTCAGGGCATATGATTTCTGCCACACACGAGGGGAGCAGTGAGAGAGAAGAGCTAGGATCAAGTGTGCTGAAGCTGTCCTAGGACTGAAATTCAGTTTCTGCCAAAACAAAAACACAGGAGGCTGTCAACTTCGATAGCAAGCTCTGCTTGAGAGCGTCAAGATGTTAAAATTGCAAAGGGGCTTCTCCCTGCTATAGGCACGCGTGATCCTTGCAAAAACATAGCTCAGCATCATCAAAAATCAGGAAAGAACACAAGCTTTCCAGACAGGAAATCCAAGAGCAGAAGGGAGCAGAGTCCAAGCTTGCTCGGCAGAACTGTTCCCGGACAACAGCACAGAGGACGTCACAGGGAGGGCAGGGCAAGCAACAGCAGCTTCCGTGATGCCGCAAGCAGGGCCTGAGCCAGGAGAGCAGTCTCCTCCAACCTGACAAGGAGGCGCGAGGAGCCACAGAGAAGTCAATTCAGGGTCTTTTTCAGAAAGGGGCAACAATGAGAAAATCTGGTCTTACCCAACCACCCCCCATCCACGGTAACAGCTAAACTCGCGCCTGTGTCTGTCACCTTCCCCACCCCCTCTTGCAGATGCTCTTCCTGCACCCGGGTGCCTGTCTCCGTGCTGCTCCTGAGGCCACACCTGTTGCCATCCAGTAGTGACCACGAATTCACCTTTGTCCGGGCGAAGCAAACGCAGAGTTCACACACTCTTGTACAGGTTTGCTGGCCGAGAATCTAACCGAGCTGTCCAATTCCAGATGTGCTGGTACCAAGGAGAACGCTCGATGTCCGGCATTTATAAACGGTATCAGTGGGTTCTCCTGGGACTCCCAGGCAGCCGAACGAGGGAGGGAGCTGTTGCCCTGTTGCCCCGAGCCAAAGCAGCGCTGCGAGGCAAACACCACAGGCCACATCACACTCGAGCACCGACTCTTGACAGTTGCTCGTTTGTGTGTTCAGAGTTCAGGGTACAGGCGACAGACAGGCCTGATCTCAGCCATGGGACAGCAGTGATTGCCCACAAGTCCCGTATCTAAGCCCCGACTTGCCCATCGGCCTTCCTTCAGGAACAATGCCCACCTCACAGTGCTGCCATGAACGCTAAGTCAGCACGTATATACACAACCAGATTCATTGCAATTGTGCTTTCTACCCCAAGTTAATACAACCAGGTGCTATCATCGAGACTGAATAACCAATATTAGAACAGAAGGTCAGGCCAGCGATGGTGGCTCAGACCTGTAATCCCAGCACTTTGGGAAGCTGAGGTGGGTGGATCACTTGAGGTCAGGAGTTGCAGACCAGCTTGGCCAACATGGCAAAACCCCATCTCTACTAAAAATAATTTATCCAGACATGGTGGCACACACCCTGTAACCCCAGCTACTAGGGAGGCTGAGGCATAAGAATCGCTTGAACCTGTGACGTAGAGGTTGCAGTGAATGGAGATTGTACTCCTGGGCTCTACCCTTCCAGTCTGGGTGACAGAGCAAGATTCTAATAAAACAATAAAAGGTCAAGATGAGAACTGATTGCCAAGGTCCACAGTCCATATACTTAAAACATAAAATTCATTAGCTAGTACTTGATCAAGTTGCTGCTTTCTTCATTACAATCTTGTATATCCTTCTAACACGGCTCAAAATGTTTACATTTGAACACACCTCGAGTATAACAAAAAATAAAGTGCCTGTATTTCACAAACGAGCAATTTCCAGTAAGGCTGCATCCTGCTCTAGTTAATCCTTTGACAATGTAAAACTGAGCCATCCTGACATAGCACTGACACATGGTGCAAGAAGAATGACCTCCAATTAAATCGCTAGATTTAGAGAACACGTAAATATAGTTTATCACTAATTCACTAACCATTAGCAAGATTTTCAAGGAAGAAAAATTATCAGGACTGTAACTAGGAATAAAGGCAAAAATAAACATGAAGAAATTAGTCACGTTTAAATCAATACCCTTTCTGTGAGGCCGTAACAAAGTATACACAGCAGGGGCACAAACTGTCATGCTGAACTGTCACCAAGCTCTCTATGAAGGTAGTAAGAGCGTCCCAAGTCGCAGAGCCTCGTCTTCCTATTTAAACCCTAAACAGCCAACACCACTCAGCATGCAGTGAGAGCTCTGAAAGCTCAGAGGAATGCATGATGGGAGGAAGGGCCCTAGCCCTGCCATCACCCTGCTGCTTATTAAAAATATAAAACAAACCCCTGCCTTCAAGGTGCCCAGATCTAACTAGTACAAGGTTTTGCTTTTAACAAGTTAACTACGAATGATGAAGACTCTCAACAGCTGTGCGAAATGTAAGGCAACCTCATAAGAGGAACTTGGCTGAGACTAAACCCAGAGATGGTTTTTTAACCACAGAAGAGGAAAGAACTGAAGAACCTTACAGAAAGTTGACAGCAATTTCTATTTCTCTATGGTAGAACCTGGAATTTACCTTTGAGACAGACTGCCCTTCTGTTCTGAAAAATCAGATTATTCTTGCAATCCTCCATCAGGACTGAAATTCCCAAAGGCATGGAAAACCAAGTACTAATTTTAACCCCCCCCCCCCAAAAAAAACTACCTATGATCTTAGATGTGAGATTTAGTATTCTCAAATTCCAAATTTGGAAATATTTTGCACAAAGTCCTTCTTTTCCCTGTTTACTTGAAAGCTCTCTATTCTTTTGTCCTAAACACCTTCCTTCTCATCCTTCCAAACAATATCTGAAGATGAACTTACATATCGTTTTCAATGTTACAAAGAAGATACTACATTTGTCATGAACTGTTTATATTCACAACTCTAGGAGGGATTTTGCTACATCGTGAGGAATAACACGAGGCAGTTAATACGCCACGAATAAAGAACAGTAGAAAGTGGACACATTTCCTGATGAGTGCCGATTTCTCATTGAGCTGCTGACAAAGTTATAATACAGAAAGCTAGACAGCTGCTCTGTTAGTTCTACCTCACTTAAGTGACCGAGTCATTGTTGTTTCAGTTCCCTCTCTCGTCTGGGGATGAGACACACCTCACAGAGCTGTTTATGATTTCAGGAACACACACATCAATGAAGTGACTGTTCCTAGATCGTTGCAAAGGGTAGAGTAACCTGCCAAATTTCAACTAGGTTGTAACAAACAACTGTTTTCATCCTACACTCTCCGGTGCCAGCGAGATGGTGCGTTCTTGGATCCCTGCGGGAGCCCTATTCCTGGTGCCATAGAGCGCACACACACATTTACATCCACATAACGTACGTATATGGCACACTGTAACACGTGTACCTGCATAGAGCGTACACACATCCGAATACGTGGAGTGTACATAAGTGCACTACGTGCGTACAGAGTGCACACACATCCAGATCCATGTAGGGTACATGCATAGAGTGTACACACATCCAAATATATATAGTGTACAAACAAGTTCACTACGTGTGTACAAGCATAGAGCATACACACATCCATATAGCAAATGTACATAGGTATGCTAACATGTATGTACATGCAGAGCATGTACACACGTCTATATGCATACAGTGTACACAGGTATACTATAACCTGTATGTACATGTATATGGCATACACATGCACATCCGTATGTACACAGGTATGCTATTTGCTATATGTATACACATGCATATAACATACATTCTTATCCAATGTACGTAGGTGCACTACAGCATGCATACACATGTGCAGTGTACACATATGCACATGTATACAATGTACATCAGTACACTAACGTATAAAACGTATACACATATGCAATAGTGTACGTACATATGCAGCATGTATACGTATTATTGTGTACATATCCAGAAGTTTATTCAGTGTGCATAGTGTACATGCATGCTTGTGTGCACATATGTATATATACATCTGCAGAAATAATGTGCACATACCCACATGGTGCACGTACACAGGTATGTATATGGCATTAAATACATGCATGTATGTACACATGTAGAACAGATAGGTGTCCAACTAGTGTGCATATAATCATCCCCGTAGATACACACATATACACATGTACATGCATGCCTACAGCATGCACGTGTGTAGGACACAAATGTAGTGTACATACCTATACACTGTAAATACATGCAGTGGAAATACACGTAGTATGTGTACACCACATACACACATGTACATTTATACAGTACACATACACCGAGACCCAGAACGAGTCATGAGTATTAACACGGCGCAAACGCTTCCAGTTCTACCTAAGTGAATTTTTTTCAAACTATAATAGAACTCATATAAAAAGGGTTTTTAAGGAAATCAATACAGCTAGTGACAAAAACAGTGGGAAGGGCACAACCACTTTCTCTCAGAGTTCTGGGCCTGACCGTGGAAGTTCAGAGGTTTCCTAATGCAGTACACATCAGAACTGACTCACAATGAAGCACTCCTTAAAAATTAAAAATGTGTCCTCATGTTTTGGCCTTTGAGACAAAGCCTCTTAGTTAATCGAGTTCTGACTGAATTTGACTCACAGTACTCTGGCAGATTCTTCATTTTCTGGTGAGACAGACGAATGTCCCAGGGTGAGGGCAATGCCAGCCGTTTCAGGGTCAGCTTTTCGAGGAGCGATGTCTGGCAGAACACAATCCAACACCATAGTAGGATCCCCCACCCAGCCACTTAGACGCTTTCTGGTACTTACTCTGTCTGCTTGTTTCCCTTTCTTGAATTCAGCTGGGGGGAGAAAAAAAACCAAAAAAATCAAAACCAAAAACAGCCCATGTGTTTGTGTGTCTGAAAAGTGAATACATCCACATCCAACTTTCTAAATGATACACGGCAGGTGTTGATGGTCACCAACCAGTGGCCACTGTTGACAAAATACAAAGTCATCTGCAAACATGAACGAGTTTCTAGGAATACAAAAGTCAAGGGAATTTACTTCACATATTAAAGGTGTCAAGGGTGCTCATCAAAAATATATTTAGAGGTTTTCCTTTCAAGTTATTTTTGAAGATTTTTAAGTTGCAATACTTAAAAGCCTCTGGGAAAAGAAAGGATACAGGTATCTGGAAGATTTATACTAAATGATTTTCATGTCTTTTTGATAAAGTTAAATAAGGTCAGCCTTGAAGTAATGGCTTCCACTACTCTGAGGCTGTGGATGGAATCCACACCACCACCAGACAATTGAATAAACAGCAAGGCTGCACACACAGGACACAGGCAGTGAGCCAGCCTGACTAGTTGTCAGCTTCTGGGTCAGTTCTACCCAGTTCTGGCCAGGCCCCACTGGAGATGAAAACCTGCCCTTTAGAAGCCTTCAAACCCCACCTTTCAAAATCTAATCCTCTTCAACTGAGGCCCAAGTCCAAAAATCTACTGACATCTTAGCCCGCGTTAGGCCAGCTGTCCCCCAGCCTTTTTGGCACCAGGGATGGGTTTCATGGAAGACAATTTTTCTGGGGGGTGGTTTTGAATTGCAACTGTTGCACCTCAGGTCAGGCAGCGGATCCTCATAAGCAGCACCTCCGAGATCTCTCACAAGCAGTTTACGATAGGGTCCCAGCGCCTAGCAGAACACACAGCTAATGATAGGGTCACAACACCTAGGAGAACATGCGGCTTATGATAGGGCTCCAGCACCTAGGAGAACAGGCGACTTAGGAGAGGGTCCCAGCACCTAGGAGAACAGGTATTAAATGAGTTGGCAAAGCCAAAAATCCACCGGATCTACCACTCCAAAGCAAACATACACCACTGCCCAATATTGATGTGAGCCAAAAACAGGGAAGTCCTGAGGGCCCACACTGACCACAGCCAGACACCACTTCTGCAAGAAGCAAGCACGCACCTAGAGATCACCAGTGATGACCCAGGAGAGCAGCTTTGAGCAGAGACAAAGGTGAAGGAGAGGCACATGGGCCAGGGTGCTGGGTGTGCCCGTCTTTGTGACCTCACTGAGATTGCTGACCTCTGGCCCTTGGTGTCCCTTCCTGTGGAGGTAGCAGCCCCCAAATCCCTGCCTCCCTTCAGCACTGACTGAGGCGGCCCTGAAGTCTCCCCAGGGCTGAGACTGCTTCTAAATCCTGTTAACTGCACACCCACATGAAAAACAAAAAACAAAATATCAAGTATGCAGACAGGAAAATAAAAATACGTGAATCCTCCCTTATTCAACAGGCATTTAAAAAGTAACAGGAAAATTGTGATAGTCTTTAAACAACCACCAGCTATCACGTCCTCTTGAAATGTTTTAGCTAATCAGGAACATCTTTACCAAGCACTTGTGTGTTCAGGAAATCAGTTGACAGGTCCCAAATAACCTCGGAGCCTGCGACCTGACCCCCACTCACGCACATCACCTCTCCAGAGGAACGTGTCCTGGACACCTTTCAAATGGTGAGGAACAGGAACAAGGGTAGCTTTCCCTCAACACCACAAAACAAGCTCGACCCCGAGGAGCCCGGAGAACAGCGACGTTTGTTTAGATGCTTTCCCACTGTCCTTGTCAGAGCAAACATTCCCATCCCACACCGCCCAGTGTTTAACTCTCCCTGGGATACCAGCAGCCGTCAACCCTCAACAAGCTGGAAACAGAGGCCAAGCTGATAGGAGGCCTCTCTCCATTCCTTACTGAATTCGCTCAGGACACGGATGTTCCCAAACACATATGGCCCTGAGTATTCCACACCTGGGGAACATTCAAACAGCAGACTCTGCAAAGACGTTCCCCTAAAGAGAAACTCAGTTTCTAACTTCCCTTAGGGAAAAACAGGAGACCCAGAACTTTCCAGAAAATCAAGTGTGAGAGGAAGCCACTCACCTCTGGCACTTCCTAAACCTGCCTTCCCGCGGGTGCTCAGGGATGTCCCCGCGACAGCCCCGTCCACCCAGGACGGCAGCAGGTCTCAGGCAGCCAGCACCTGGGCAGCTGGCCAAGCAACCCCAGGGTGAAAACGCCATCCCAGGCACCACTTCCCGGAGCCCCTCAGCAAGAAAAACAGAGGTGGGACAGAACCGAGGGCTGACTCGAGGCTGGGGAGCCACAGACCCGCACAGCTCAATCATCGGACATGCTCTTCTGTGGACAGAGCCCAGGGAGAGGCCAGCAGAGAGACCCTCGTGCCGGCTCCACGGGCCAGCGTCCTCCAGGGCTGCAAGTTTGTGATCACAGCTTCAGAATTTGGTTCCAGAATCTTCCGGAATCAAAGACGCACCAAACTGTGAAGCTGCCAGGACAGCAGGGCCCAGGAGCAGGCTCAGGGGAGGACCACTTAGAAACCCCACACACAGCATACACGTGTGCATGCTTACTCCACACATGCCACCGCTTCACCCAATAGTATACACGCAAACGCATGTATGTACTCCATACACACCCTCAAATACACTCACCAAATATGATGCGTGTACACACTCCACACACACCCTCAAATACATACGACACACATGAACATGCTCACTCCACCCACACCTGCTAAATACACTCAACCACACATGCACAAACGTGACACACGTGCACACTCATTCCGGACGTCACACCCCTCACCAAGTACACAGGTGCACACACCTCCAAGTTCAGAACCTGTAGACTCCACAAGCTTTGGTTTCCCCCACTGTTTCTCTCATCACATGAGATCCACACACAGGTGTCATTTACTGACATCTAACACCCGGGGAGGCCCTTAGACAGAACTGCAGTCACAAGTCGGCTTCATTCAGGCATTCATCGCCAGCCTCCTGAAGCCACCTCCAGTCCCCAGGGGGAGCGGGGGCCAAGACCGGAGACGTCTCTGGGCTTACAGATCCCCAGGCTGGCAACCCATCGAAATGAGGAGGGCTGGGCCACGGCCCTGGAGGGAGACGGGTACTGGCTCAAGTATGCGGAACATGAGTCCTCATTTCCAGACAGTGTCACCTACGACAGCGTCAGGTGAAAGCCAGTGGTTTGGCATTCCTGGGATAGACAGTTCTGGAAATACAAGGGAAGCTTTTTACTCCTCCCCTCTGAACACATGAGGTCCATGGTCCCCTCACATCTAACACTGGGAATCCGAATCGGTGACTCCTTGTCCACCTGAGGACCACCCAAGAGGATCCACACACCTGCTACAACAGCAGCACCGCACCTGGTCTGCAGGGGAGCAAAGCAAATCCCACCTTTATGACTAAAACTGGATTACCCTGACACTGGCAGCCTGCAGTGTGTGTATCGTCAAGCCCCCACGTCTGTGCCACCTGCAAGAGGAACACAAGCCCTTAGTCCCAGGTTCTCAGGACGGCCTGTGAGGTAGATGCTGGCACCTTCCCATCTCCCAGGGGAGAGGAGAGAAGGCCACGGTCAGGGCTTGCATATCAGGAGGGTCGGGATTCAAACCCCATCTGCCTCACAAAGCAGCCCTTACCATTCAAGTGACTTCTATCATCAGCCTTAAAATGTACCACAGTTACCAGCAATTCTGAGTGCTGTTCCTTGGGACATCATAAGCAAACATTTTGTTAGAAAGGTTTTGCCAAATCTGCTTTCAAAATCCTATGGTATGAAATGACTAATGAAAATTTGAGCTATGAAATAAAGCACATAGTTAAATGAATCCCAAAATGACTATCGCGAAGGAAGTTTTAACTTGAAGTGAAAAATATCCTCCAAATGACATCGGCCAGAATTATCTTCAATCATTACTGATCCCATATGCTTCAGGAATTATACAGCATCATCTCAGATATGAACTTAAAACCATTAGCTGAATGCACATTTCAGCACAACCAAAGTTCTGCTATAATAAGCAGCACAGGCGTCTCTGGAGAGGATTTTAATTGGGACTACAAACGATGTGCACGATCGTGGTAAGAGGTTTCATGCTGGCTGTTCTCCAAGGTGCGACACAGAGAAACACCACTAACCTCAAAGACACCTGCTGCTTTGTAATGAGATGAGAGACGATGTGGACGGACTACTGTAAATATTCGAAAAGGAGAAACAATGCAAGGAAAGAATCGTATCAGTTACCCTTTACATTCTTAGAAAAAAACGATTTTTCTTTTGGGATGATTTTAAAAGAAAATGACATTTCTGGATTTTTTTTTAACTTTTCTTTCTGAGACAGGGTCTTGGCTCTGTCGCCAAGATTGGAGTACAGTGGAGCAATAGCAGCTCACTGTAGCCTTAAGTGATCTTCCCACCTCAGCCTCCAGAGTACCAGGGACCACAGGCACGCACCACCACACTCAGCTAACTTCTGTTATACAGATGGGGTCTTGCTATGATGTCCAGGCTGGTCTTCAACCCCTTGGCCTCAAGTGATCCTCCTGTCTTGACCTCACAAAGATTTAGCCTAAGTGACCATGTCTTATCGGAAAACAGACATTAGAGCAAATGTATTTCTGTAAGATTTTCTACCTCTTTTCACTGGAGAAAAAGGTAACTTGCCTCCAAGGGTCGGAGACAAAGACGTTACTGCAGACAAGAGCGCTGTGCATCCCGGGAACCGCTACACCACGAGGCACGGCCGTGCACACTGGACGCAGCAGTAACAAACGAGGCTAGCACAGGCCGATGCTGGCCCTCTCCAGAAGCAGGCCTATCCTTCCTCCTCTCCTCAGCCCCCTCTCCCTTCAGGCCTCAGTGGCTGCTGACAGCGGAGAGGCCACAACTAGAGGAGGCTCTCAACTCCACCAGGGACAGGAGTCCCGGACGCTGGGGACTCAACTGCTGTCCTCCGCATCCACCTCCTTCTGGTCCAGCCTTCTCAGGAGCCAGGCGTGGCCACTTTGACCCTCTTTTCCCTTCTGTGGCTCCTACAAAAAACCAGTCAGAGAGCCCAGGCTGCCTTGCACTCCAGGGATACCTGGCACAGGCCCCCTCCATGTCCTTATCCAAGCTCCTGGGGCCAGAAGGGTCTTGCAATATTTCACTTTCCAGTTGACCATCCCCAGCCTGAAATCCAAAGTGCTCTAAAGAGCATTTCCTTCGAGTGTCATGAGGAAGCTCAGAATGTTTCAGGTTTTGGAGCATTTTGGAGTAGGGACTCTCAGCCTTAATTTGAACCTCTTCAAGGAAGCCACACACTGAAGCCCCCGATGTCCACCCTACACAATCCCAGCACACCATCTGAAGTCCTCAACAACAGATTTTCTTTCTTCAAAAATAACCACAAGTCACAAACTCACACGCAATCACAGAAGGGGGTTGTGGACACCCACACAGATGATGAAATTTAACTGTCACATTTTTACCTAGGTAATTTAAAGTCATTCCTCAAAACACACCTGTTTTACTGAGTTGCATTTTAAGGTGAACACACACAAATCATTTCAGGGAAACAAACGTCACTTTGGGCTGCGTGTGGTTTCTTGACTCCCGTGAATAACTCAGCGTTCACCCTCACTTCTGGATAAGGGAGACGATGCAAAGAAAACTGTTAAAACAAAGACATGAAAACAAGTTTAAGAAGGGTTTGAAAGGTTCCTCCTGTCCTCCTGGAGGGGAGACGAGGATGCCTGGAAAGCTCACGGGGGACGGGAGCACAGCCTCCTCGGTGTGTCATGGACGCTGCCTCACCAAGGGGAGAGGATGATGCCTGGAAGGCTCACAGGGGTGGGAGCACAGCCTCCTCAGTGCTTTCTACACTCAGCAGCTTCAGAAATTCCTGCAGAAGCAGAACACATCATGAGAACTGAGACTGGAACACCCCAAAGAAAGGGATGAGGGGTCAAAAAAAGCATTCGATCATTACCAAGGAGCGCGGGCATGAAGCCGCTTCAAAGACCGTGTGAGAAGTCACTCATAGGCGTTTCAGAAAATAAGGGTAGTGCGAGATTGCTCGATCAGCTCAAACAGGCTGCCGTCCCTCAGGCCATGAAGTCCCTGAGATGAGCCTGTCACTGAGCAGAAGTCACTCGCATCTCTGCCAGAGAAAGTACTACAAGCTGACACATAACCTCATGAAACCTAGGCTTCAGCCGGTCAACAGTGAGTCTGACATGGTACATCCCTCCAGATAGTTAAAGACCCCAGGGGTTCATCGGACAACCTCGAAGGGCTGTGTCTGTCCAGCTCCTTTTCCAAGTTCTGGATGATTTTTCCTAATGCACTATAAGCAGCATGTTCCAATAGAGATGTAATTAACTGGATGGGTGTCCTCTTAATTTTGAAATTAGAAACACACTTGGCCAGGCACGGTGGCTCATGCCTGTGATCTCAGTACTTTGGGTGGCTGAGACAGCTGGACTGCTTAAGTCCAGGAGTTCAAGTCCAGCCTGGGCAACATTGCAAAACTCCACCTCTACAAAAAATACAAAACTAAGTCAGGCACGGGGACACATGGAACATGTGCCTGTGGGTCCTGGCTACTCAGGAGACTGAGGCAGGAAGATCACTTGAGCCTGGGAGGTTGAGGCTGTAGTAAGCTGTGCTCACACCACTGCCTGGGCAACAAAAAGGTTTTTTTGCCTGTCTCAAAAAAACCAAAGAGAAAAAGAATTATATACCTGACTAGGCCAAAATAAAAGAGGCCTTCGCTGCCTACATAAAGGGCTTTCAGAATTCACTTCCATCCTTAGGAAAGGGGGCCAACACCAGGCTGTGTCCCTTAAGATGCCCTGTCTCATATGGGAAAAAAAATCAAGAGAAATCAAATAAAGGCCATAAAATACATCAGTTTCAACACTAAAATTTGATAGTATGCTTTAAATTGAAGATGAGTTAAGTCACATTTCCAAACCTCTGAAAGCACGGTTACTGGGAGGGAATGGTTTGCAACACACAAACGCAGCTCTGTAGAAGTGCCCAGGCTGGATGAAGGCTCAAACGTCAGTGCAAGGAGAAAGTCTGAACAAACTCTCTCCTGCCCTGCTGCTGTCCTCTTCCAAAACACACTGTTTATCTGTCAGTTTAGAACAAGGCCTAGGGAGGTGGGAGGCAGGCCTGGGAGGGTCACCTAGCATCCAAGCTCCTCATCCACACAACTGCACGAGGCTGAGCTGAGCAGTACACACAAACACAACTAATTCTCCCCAAAAAGAAGACGGAAGGCAGCACACTGCCATGCCAGGCACCCTGCAGATGAGAAGATTGAGGGGAGCCAGAGGTACCTTTAATCTTGCTTGCATGGTGGAGGGAGAGGAATAATGCCACTCACTTGAGTGTTGCACAATTCTTTCTAGCACTGAGTGGCAGAAAACAAAAATTATAGATGCTTCCTCAGATAAATGTTTCTGAAGAACTGAACATAAATTACGTTCAGGAAATAGCATTATGAATGCCTCAAGTGCTTCTGTTTTCAATAATCCCAGAGTAATTCTATAAACCCGGGAATCAGTCTCACCCAACTCCAGGATCACAGCCCAGGTGACGTGGGCACACATATCCTGAAGCTCCAATACTCAACTAAAGTGGGGCGAGTGAAAATGATCCTGGGTATAATTTACACGGACACAGGAAGGTGGCTGAGCCCCAAACCCCTAAACCAGGAAGACCAGTGTCCTTCAGGGGCCTCACCTCTGTCCTTTCGCAGCCTCTGGGAACCACCACTCTGCTCTCTACTGACACAAACGCCCCTCCCAAGGTACAACACCAGGAAGATCATCATTCAAAACTGAGGAACGTGGCAGAACAAAGCTGTCAGGAGATTTTAATCACCAACACCACTTGTTACATGACCCAAAGATGATTAAAATCCCAGGCCCTTCAAGACTGAATGCTATCTATACTTAAATGCATTTCATCACCATATTGGGGGGTTATTCCTTTGTTTTGCTGCAAATATATCCAACTGCTGTAAAAGGAAAAGGCAATTTGTTAACGAAGCTTCTTGGAGTGTCTCAACAGGCCTCGAGGTAGGATAAAAGGCAGGACTTCCTGGCAGAAACGCTCAGCTCTGAGGTCAGGTGGAGTTCTTGAGCACCAACCAAGGCAAAATAAGGTCGAAGACCACACCACACTTTCCTCAATCACATCTTCATTCCACCTTTCCTTCTATTTCTCACGACTTCACTGGGAGAAATTGTGCTAAAAGAAAATGGAAACACAGACATACATAGGAGACCCTACAGATGCTGAGAATGGGTGCAGCCATCACAGTCCGAATGTCCTTTCAGGGCCATCTGACCTGGCTGGGATCCAAGTATCCGAGGGCAGGATTGTATGTCAGACCCGTGAAGCCAAGATTACAGCCACTGAACGGCAGTTTTCCATCCCACGGAAACCGGCCTTGCTAGGGGCTTCCTCGGGGACCACCGACCTCAAGCCACCACCCGTCAACTACTTCAACTAACCTACATCATGGCAGAGGCCTCCCTAGGCAGACCAGCCCTGCCCAAGTCCTGCTTCATGGCAAACCCTCCAGACAAACGTCCTTGGCCTCTTCCGGGAGGCTGTGCTCGGAAGGTGCCCTCATTTACTTCTGTGGCTCTGAGACATTTAACTAGAGCCCAACACATTTCTTCCTGTTCACATAGTATTGAGTTAAAAGATTTTTATGAGTAAACTTTCACTGGGAAAAATACCATTTCAGGAGCCCCAGTGACCACAATGAAAATGTTTTTACCTTTCCTTACGTGACATCGGCAACGCCAGGTCCAGGAAACGTTCTGGATCTCAGATAATGGCAAATCCACTCATAGTAAGTCTTGGTCTTGTTTCACAAGCTATCAAATGCTGCCCAGAAGCAGGAAAAACCCCACAACGTGGCAGGGAGGGGCGACCAGCGTGAGTTCTAAGGCCAGACCACCCGGGTCTGCTGACAGCGTGGTGAGGGGCAAACAGTGCAGGGTCTAAGGCCAGACCGCCCGAGTCCCGCTGACAGTGTGGCTTCAGGAGTTTCCTAAACCCTCTGCTCTCCAAGTTTCATGTCAGAAAAATGCAGTGATAACCGTGTCCACCTCGTTTAAATATGTGTATATATACACACACATATATATATACTCCAAACCTACAGCCCTATAAAGGTCATTAATCCTAGTTATCCTCAAGGCATTGAGCGATCAATAATGAGCCATCCCCCTGGCTGCTGACCTGCCTCAGCCCAACCCTCCGGAAACCCCGCATCCACACCAGCCACACAGGATGAGGCCAGGGAAGGAGCAGGACTGTGTCTTGGGAACTTAAACTCTGGAAGCTGAGTTAAATCAGTGCCGCTCAAATCTTGTCACCAACTATCTTGTTAAATTGGGAGATTCCATCTCTGGGGATCTTGAAGGAACCTGAGGTTCTACATTGAGTGAGATGAGCACTCGTGCTGCAATGAGACGGCAGGGAAAGCAACCGAATCTGGGGTCGCAGCTGCCTGAGGCTTGGGTCCCACCGGGAAAGTGGCACCAGGGCCCTCAGGACTGTGGCGGAGTTCCCAGGAGGCAAGTCCCGGTGCAGAGACTCATGGACCCAAAGATTGCTCCAGGGCCAGGAGGGGCTGCTGCGCTGACAGCCACGAGGCAGGCAGCCTTCGAGCTCCTCCAGCTGCCATCCTGCAGGCAGGGAGGACAGAGCCCAGACCACCCTGGCGCTCCCCCCAGCCTGCCAGGCTGGTACTCTTACTCCAGCCACTGACAAGAGTCCCCATGTTGCAAGCTAGGTTGAAACAGTGCCTCAGGCCTCGGGGCACATGCACCCCCCTGCAGGGCTGGGATGGCTATTCCCACACATCCCCAACTCACAGCAAAACTTAAAAATGAAAGTTGGAAGATACAGCCAGGAAACCAATGCTCAAGAAGCAACTCCAGGGTGACTCTTCCTAGAGCTATTGCTATTGAACATCTTTAAAAACATTTCCAGGGTGACTTCCTAGAGCAATTGCTGTTGAAAATCTTTAAAATTCTTCATTTCAAAATTAGCTTTTATTACACTGTCTTCCCTATTCTACCAAGACTCTAGAAAACAAAACCATTACAATTTCCAATTCTATCTTATAGCAAGTTAGAAATACACGTTTCCTCAAAGGATTCTACATGTTTCCTTGGCAATATCCTTTCCACGCCCCGTACTACTGCCCACAACAGAGAAGACTTTTCCAACTCAACCCAACCCAACCCAACCCAACCCAACCCAACCCAAGGGCCCTGAGACAGGCCCCTAACGAATTGTCTACAAACTCTTGAAACAGGCTTGCCCTGACAAATCATCTGCAAACTCCATCTTCCATTAAAAACAGTACCGAAAATGAGCATATTACCACTTTTTAAAAATTACTGTAAAGTGGACAGTGTTCAGTTCTGTGAATTTCGGCACAATATTCCCATAATCATCATCACACAAGCAGAACAGTCCAACAGCCCCAAACCCACTCACGGGGCCTCATAAGCATACCCTCCCATTCTCAGCAACCACCCTTTCCGTGTCCTCCCATGACTCAGGTCTATCTTTTGCGAGCGTTGTGGCAAAACACTCGCAAAATCACAATTTCCTGGGCATCGTGCTTGGAGGTGCACCCAGGGTGTCCTGTGATCAACAGCCAGGCCTCGGGGCTGCTGGGTATTTATTATTCCACATATGGCTGTGGCACATTGTAACCTGTTTTGGACAACCATAGACAGCGCTATTAACATCTGGGCACAGTTTTTCTTAAACATCAGATTCTGTTTCTCTAGGGTAAATACCCAGGATTGGGGTCACTGGGACCCACGTTTGTGTGAGTTCAGTTTTGTAAGAAACCGCCAAGCTGTCTGCACCGTGCTGAACCCCAGCATCGCACAGGAGTCCCGACTGCCGGTCCTCACCAGCACCTGGGGCTGTTGGAAGACCTTAGTCAGGCGGCTCCAGCAGGGGTGTGAACAAATTCACTGCGGCTTCGGTGCACATCTCGGTGCAACCAGTCATGCTGAAGGTCATTTCAGATGCTTTCGGGCCATGCTGAACCCCAGCATCGCACAGGAGTCCCGACTGCCGGTCCTCACCAGCACCTGGGGCTGTCGGAAGACCTTAGTCAGGCGGCTCCAGCAGGGGTGTGAACAAATTCACTGCGGCTTCGGTGCACATCTCGGTGCAACCAGTCATGCTGAAGGTCATTTCAGATGCTTTCGGGCCATCCTCCCGTCCTTCTCAGCGAAGCATCTGTTCAGGTCTCTTCCGCTTTTAAGTCAGGTGGTTTGTTCTCTGTCATGAGCCGTGGGAGTCCTGTGCATTCTGGATACGAGTCCTTTGCCGGCTGCATGGTTCGTAGACATCTTCTCCCCATCTATCGAAAATGTGTCTCTTCAATTCCCTAGGGGTGTCTTTTATATTAGAAGTTTAATTTTGATGAGTCTTACCTACTTGTTTTCTTCCTTGATTATGGATCATGGTATGGCTAAGAGCTCTCACCCTAGGTCTCCACAATTTCCCTTTCTTTTGTAGTTTGGTATTTTACATTCAGGCCTATGGTCCACCTTAATTTTCATACAGGAATTTCTCCCTGTTTTCACTCTTTTGCATACAGCTGTCCCATAATTCCAGCACCATTTGTTGAAAAGACTCAAATTCCACTGAACTGCTTTTGTGTCTTTGGATCTGTTCTGGACTCCACTCTGTCAGCTGACCCGTGTGTCCATCCTGAGCATAATTTATGACTTTAGTGGCTGTCTCTGTGAAAAAAAGTAACTCTGTCTGGAAGCAAAAACTACATTAGAAGTGCTCTAAATAAGATTCTTCCTGTTGTCAGGAGAGCAAAGCCACTGCCCTAAGCAGAGGTGAGGCCTCAACAGCTCCCAGGCACAACCTTAACACACAATGGGGAAGGGAATTCATTTCAAGGGCCACAACGTGAGACCAGCATAGCCATGAAAACTGCAATAATTTCACAACAGAATGAAATTCATAAAGAATTGCTGAGAAGCGTGTGATAAGTTACATAAATCACTGTTCCTTAAATTCTGACGGTTGACTAGAACAGAAATAGCTTCACGGTACAGTTCAAACAGAAAAAGCTAGGTAGGGGTGGTTTCCACACCACACAGGGCCTGCAGGAAAGGGACACTCTTCCTCTAAATGGGAGATCCCGGGAGTGATGTGATAAACCATGGTGAGAGGCAAGGAATTGTGCAAGCCGGACTCGCGGCCTTGGCCCCACCACGGAGCCTGTGTCCATGAACGACGAGGCTCAAATGTCAGGCTGGGGCAACCGAGGCAGTTATCAGGGGACAAGAAAACGAGCGCACGGTGGAGGCAAAGGTCTGATATCACGCGGCAACTTCGAGTCCAGTGGGACAAACTGACTCAAAATACAGGTTTCAAACATCACCACAGAGAGCTATTCCTCGGCTCTGGAAAGGCTAAGTGACTAATGCCCACACTGAGCATCTGCTCCCAGAGACGACCCTGGTGACCTAAGGGCCAGCTGCTCCGAACCCGCCCCGAACCTCAGTGAGGAACTTTGTTGGTATCTTACAGCACATTGACATGTTCCCTTAAAATCTGGTATTTCATCAACAATGCAGGCGCCAGCTTTGACTCATACACATTTCGATTAAACAAGATAATTTACACCCTGACCGTGCCAGGTAAGAGGTTTACTACAATCTTTAAACAGAGCCAGAGGCTACAGTCTGCTCCTACACAACACCATGTCTCTACAAGTTCGATGAGTTTTTACTTTCCATGTCTTCACTTGCCTAGTGCTAGAAAGCAGATTAAAAACAGAAGGAACCCAGAAACACTATTGAATGAGACTCAAATATCTTGCAGTCATCATCGAGATGAGATGTTTATTAAACAGAAATGTTCTCCCCTGTAGAAAGCAGCACATATCAACACGCACCGATAACTGTCGCCAGCATTCCAGATCATCTTCCCTTCCATGGCCACAGTGCAGGGCAATGGACCACGCACACCTGCAGACCCACGGAAAGCGGGGTGACACGGCCGATTCTTGTAGCGAGCAGGCCAGGGTGCACTCAAAGAGCATCTCTTTCCAGAGGTCTGCCATGGAAAGTTACACATATATTCCACGAGTTAATGGCACTGCACCGAACATTTCTGTAAGAGTCTCTAAGCAAGTATTTCCTTCTGCCTACAATGGCCCGACACAAACTGAAAAAGCTCTTGGAACTGCCAAAGACTTCAGTATCCCCTTAACTATTGTCATGCACATCCATGTGAAGAGACCACCAAACAGGCTTTGTGAGCGCAACATGGCTGTTCATTTCACCAGGGTGCAGGCGGGCTGAGTCCAAAGAGTCAGCGAAGGGAGCTAAGTGTGGGGCCGTTTTATAGGATTTGGTTAGGTAAAGGAATATTAGTCAAAGGGGGCTTGTTCTCTGGCGGGCAGGAGTGGGGGTCACAAGGTGCTCAGTGGGGGAGCTTTTTGAGCCAGGATGATCCTGGAAAAGGAATTTCACACACACAAAAAATCATCGCTTAAGGCAAGGACTGGCCATTTTGACTTATTTCTGGTAGAATGTTATCAGTTAAGTCCAGGCAGGGCATTTGCACTTTTGTGATTCTTCAGTTACTTCAGGCCATCTGGGCGTATATACGTGCAAGTCACAGGGGACGCGGTGGCTTGGCTTGGGCTCAGACGCCTGACAACTATAGTCTTTACTTTTAAGGTGTGGGGTAAGATCATATAATCCCCAACTAGGCTCCTGATGCTGTGTGTGGCATCCAGCAACAGCACGTTCCATTCCTGGATTACATTTGACTCAAGAGTCCACAGTGAGAACGATTTCTGGTGAATGAAACACCAGGCAGGAGGGTGATTCCGCTGGGCAGCTCTTCACACACAGCCCAGGAGCTGAGGGGAGAGGAACAGGCCCACGCGCGTCCACCGTGCTCACGCCCCCTTCGACTACCCCCCACTCCTAGAGGCCCGGACCCAAGGGAAATCTGACCTGAAAATGGGCAAACCCTCACTTTGGCAGAGAGACAGGGACTCGGGGCCACAACTTGACCTCAGAGCAACACAAGTGCAGACACAGCACCCCAGGACACCCTCCCCACCCAAATTCAAGGAGGAAAACCAACGCCCCGCCCCCTTGCGGAAACCCCCGGCTGCTGGAGCAGACGCCTGCCGGCGTGTGCAGCCTCTCCCGTCCCACGTTCCTGGCTCAACACCTGTGCCTCAGCCCTGGCACTGCTCGCCACACCCACAGGTGTGCCAGGAGGGGCAGGTCCTAAGGTCTCCACTGCACCAAAGTCTGCAAGGCAAAGGGGCCGCTCCCTCCAGCAGGAGTCCAGAAGCACACACTGCACCAGCGTCAAGGCGTGAGAATTCTCCCCTCGGTCTCCGAGTCTCCAGTCTGTTGCCCGCCACGGTTTTCTGCCAACGGCGAGGCCCAAGCTGGGCGGCACATTTGGTTCTCACCATTTCCCTTGTCAAATCAATACTGCAAACATATCCAATTCATCCTGTCACTAAAAATGAAATAATCCGCCGTCTCCATCACAGATGATGCAATCAGGTTTTCATTACCGGGTTTTTGTTTTGTTTAGTTTTTTGGTTTTTTTCTATTTTGAGATGGAGTTTCTGCTCTGTCGCCCAGGGTGGAGTGCAGTGGTGCGATCTTGGCTCCCTGCAACCTCTGCCTCCCGGGTACAAGTGATTCTCCTGCCTCAGCCTCCCAAGTAGCTGGGATTACAGGTGCCTGCCACCATGCCCGGCTAATTTTCATCTTTTCAGTACAGACGGGGTTTCACCATGTTCACCAGTCTGGTCTCGAACTCCTAACCTCAGGGGATCCACCTGCCTCCTTCTCTCAAAGTGCTGGAATTACAGGCA